>NC_142529.1:465000-637500 GCF_964205215.1 Stylophora pistillata
GACACTTTGAGACTGAAAGATGCCTATCTTAGCTTCGCAGGCTTTGACTCGACTTTGTCGGGTTTTGTTTCTGCTGAGCAGATTGAGAGGGAATTCTTCAGACTACAAATACCAGTGAGAGGAGAGCTTTTGAATGAATTATTAGCGTTATTCATGTCAGCTCATAGACCAAACTGGATTAATTATGAACAGCTTTTGAATTTTTTAAATAATGCTGTTCAGCCAGCTGCAACAAGAGAGTTTCATGTCCCTAAGCTGGATTTAACATCAAACCCAGGTGACAGACTGCAAGAGAAAATATCAGCTAAATCTCCCAGAGAAACCAACTTGCCATTAAAACCAAACCAAGTATCGCCAAGAGCTGATGAATCACAAAAAGGTCGTCAGAGTGCAATAGCTGTAAGAAAAGCTTTTCAAGATAAGCAAGATACTGCAATCTTGCTACAAATGGAAGAAATGCTTAAGGAGGTTGAGAATGCCCAAGAACAAATTCATACTTTAAGAAGAGCTTTAGAAGAACAGGATGTGACAAGAGTAGAGGTCATATCCACTCAGAAGGTTTGATATAAACAACCTTAACATCATATTTGCTATGAATGGCTGTATTTTGTTTTATAGGATTTGAGAAGATATACTCAATAGCAAAAAAAATAAAATATGGTGTAAAAAAAAAAAAATGGTGTAAAATGGAAGGTGGCAATTAAAATTAGCAGGTGTGAGAAGGCTATGTACTGAAAGAATAACTAACTCACTATATTAACTTAAAGGAAGATTTTTTCTTCTTGTCACAAGTGTGGGAAAAAGAGAAATTTCTGAGTCCCTGTAAGGAAGAGGTAAAGCATCTTGAGTGGGGAATCAGAAGGTCTGAGGTTCGTTTTGTCCATGGGAACTCAATTTTTTCTTTGTCCCACGCTCGTGACAAGACAAAAAATGTCTTTCTCTGTTTCTTTACTGGGCTTAAAACTTACCATCTTTCTTATTCTGTTTATTTTGACTTAGTTGTGGAATTGGATAATTGTCTCACAATAGCTTAGAAGGAGGATGTGATGTGTGATTCAGTGTATTATGCATATGGTGTCTTCTGTCTGAATGTCAAGTTATGCTGTATTTTATGCGTAGTCTATAGAAAGAACCCAGACCACTCGATCCGGAGTCGAGCACACTAGCCATGAGGCCACCGGCCAGGACATAATGTATTGTGTTCTTAGGCAAGACACTTTACTCTCACAGTGGCTCTCTTCACCCAGGTGTATAATTGGGTACCGGCAATTTAATGCTGGGGGTAACCCTGCGATGGACTGGCATCCCATCCAGGGGGGAGTAGAAATACTCCTAGTCGCTTCATGCTACAGAAACCAGAGTTAAGCACCGGCCTAATGGGCCACTAGGCTCGTAAATAGACTTTACCTTTTTTACTTATGGGAAGAAGAGTGGGACTTGACTAATGGTCAAATTCTATTCTCACAATGGCTACATGTATGTCAAATATCAAAGGATAGAAATAATGTAAAATGCTCAGCCAAATTATCAAGGGACTAACAATGTTTCCCATTTTTTTTTTTAGTTGAAGACTATTTGTTTGCATCATCGCATTCCTTTTCACAACTCTTTGTTGGATAAAATAATTGACAGACTTGACAGATATAACTCTGGAAGAGTCAGGTAGGTAATAGACATATCTCATTTTAAATTTTACTGAAGAATAGCATGATCATAGATGTTTGTCAATAATGTTATTGCATTGTCCCATCTTAATTGATAATTGTCAGTTTAATAATATCTGTCTATTTTTCCTCAGTTGGTTTGAATTCATCTCCTTCATTGAGCGGGCACTGCCTCTTCCCTCACCAAGCATTGCCTCAAGTCCAAGCCAAAGTAGAAATAGTCGCTGTGGTCTAGAGACCCCCCCTACTAGGCCAGTGTGGGAAACAAGACAGCCCCTTAAAGGAGTCCATAGAGGGAGACAGCATGGGCTGCAAGGTGATATGCTTGGGGAGCAACACAGAAGTTTAGGTAATGCATTGCTCCTTGGAACCAGTTAATGAATTGATCATTTAAAGCAAAAATACATTTTAAACCCATCGTAACTTCTCCCAGCCCCTTGCTATAGGAACTTATGACATTTGGTCTCAATCTTATTAATAGTCAATAAAAAATAATTTTACTTGTGAAGCAAATCGGCATTTTACCACAACCATTCCCTGCCAATGTTCTCCTTTTAATAATAGTCTTGCATAGTAGAAGACAAGGGGAGTGAAGAAGGAAGAGTCTTTTGCATTCCATGTTCTACTTTCCAGTTGAACAGTGTATGTCCTCCCATACCTGTGACTCTCTTCTCCTGCCCTTTCAACCAAACACACTGCAGATGATTGATTTAGGAATGTTCACATCTGGTTGTCTCTTTTTTTTCTTTCAGCTCTCACAAAGTATCCATTTTCAGTCCCTTTCTCACCCTCTCCATTCCCTGAACACTCTCTGTTGCAAATTCTAACTGCCATCTCACCTTTATTTGCCCCTTATACACACACACACACACACACACAAACACAAATAAATTATAGTTCTTTACAGCAATCTAAAATGATAACTATAATATAATTACACAACAATCTATACTTAAACTAGATAACATTATAACCAAGGGTCATTTATAAGTAGTGTGGTGAGGAAGACCAGAAGAAGCTAGTAGCTTATCAAGCTTGGGTTCCTCATGCATTGTAGAAGATAGATTTGCTAACTACGGACGGGCAAGTTTAATTTCGTTTCTGTCATTGAGGAATTTTTTTAAGTCTTATGTTATAGGTGCAGTTCATTGGCAATTTTTTACACACCACCCCTAATTTTACCTCCCTCTCTCTTTCCAGTAACAGCTGAGCTTCTTCTGAATACTGTCTTTGTACATATTATATATACACATGTACTACAGATATGTTTTGTTTATCCAAGTGTCTTTTTTTTTTCATTTGCAAAAAATGGAAGAAGAGGGAAGTGTCATTGGTAATCAACAATGGCAGGATCCATATCAACATCACAGCAAAGCTCCAATGCAGCAGATATCAGATGGGAGTGGTGGGGATAATTTTGACATGTCACTTTATGCAGAAGATGAAAGAAAACAACTTGAAGACAGACGAGAGGACTTGTTAAGGAAACAGCACGAATTAATTGAACAAAAACGGCAAATTCAGAGAGAACAGGAAGAGCTTAATCAATTTATTCAACAACAGAAGGAGAAGCTGTATGATGGAGATGGTGATTACGACCCTCCGCATTATGTGGAGAAGGAAAGTAGGGTTGAAAGATTCATGAAACTGGCAAATGCTCTTTATGTCTGTGACCAGGATCAGTCAGGTAAAATTGAAAATAATGATTCTCCTTACCAATTTTTGACCACTTGTTTACTGGTTACTCTCTCTCTCTTTTTTTTTTTTCTTTAATTGCAACGCGTAGAACACTACTTACAAAGCAAAACAGGTTGGTTACTCTTGAAACTTTGCTTGCATCATACAATACTTATTAACACTTGGATAGAGTCCATGTTGCCATCTGTCTGTTCACTAATAGTCAAAATGTGGTAAGAACAAAAAGCGGCAAAAGAGGTGTAACCACTGATGGTCTCGCGGCCTTCTGTGATCTCTTACAGTTCAGACCAACAGCAACATGGAATTTACTTTTTTTATGTTATAAAAAAAAACGAAATTTTGTTAATGGTGACTAAATCCACGTGTCTGCCCTCTAACATATCATAAGTAAGAAGCAATCAAATGAGTGTGTAATTCAGATTATCATTTAAACAACATTCTTCAATTGACAATTTCTGCTTTTTTCTCATCTGCATGGATTCAAATATACCCATCTCTCTCTTTCTCATTTTTTCTCTTATTTATTATTATTTTTTTTTACTGTTATTCTCATTCAGGTCTCATAGAGGCAGACATGGCTCGTCGCTTACTGAATAACTACAACCTTGTTAATCAACTGGACTTTTCTGCACAGCTGATTGAAAACACGATTAAAAGTTGTTCAACCACAGATGACAAAGTTAGTGTGGATGATTTGATAGATGAACTTAAAGGCCATCTTTGAAAGAGTTGCATGCTGGAAAATGGTGTTCACTTGTGAGGTGTGCGGTGGGATGAATGTGTTGGTCAAAAGGAGTATTGCAAAATGAACAAGATAAAGGGGTACTCCTTTACTGTTTGTGCAAGTTTTTCCAAGTTCCAGATCCAAATGTTCATTCCAGTTACTTTGTTTTTGAACATTTTATAATAATTATCTTTTTTTATTTCTTTTTCTTGCATAATGTATCTCTTTGTGTATAGCATTGTTCTTAAGTTAAATGATTTTCCTGTCACAAGAAAAGTAACATTGATGTTGCCCAAAAGCAGAGGTTTAAACAGAATGCCAGTTAAAAAAACTTGTCAATATAAAGAGAAGATTGTTTTCAAAATAGCTGGTCATGTTGTCAAGAGAACTCCTTTAAGGTCTTCTTCATACCTTCCAAAGGGCCCATATGCCCAACGTTAAGTTGTACTTTTAAGGTTTTTTATTTTATATTCATATCCCCCTGACCTTGTAAATTTAACTTGCATGACAGGATTTTAAGTAGTCAATGTATTCATTGTAAATAATGTTATTGTTGTAAGTCCATTTAGACAGGTATATTTATATAGTTACAATTATCCCTAGCGTGCTTGAACAAGCCTAAAAGAATGCGTGGTCTGTAGGCTGAACATTTAGAGATAGCTAAATGGGCTATGGAAGTAAAACAAAATCCAAACGTCCTTCAAACTGTTCAAAATTAAATTTGTTTATGGGATGCCTTTCTTTGAAAGCTATTGCGTAGGCAATATTTGAAAAGTTTTGATGATCTAACAAGCAATCAAAAAACCGTTATGAATGTTTAATTTCATTGTAAAGATGTGACATCTATCTTCTGCTTGTTACCTAACTAAAGTTACTGCCATTACCCCCCAGAGTCAACACGGTCAGGGGCTCATTTCCCGGAGCTTCCATCTTCCATACTGACCCTCTGAGTCAACCCTGTCCCGTATCTTTCTATTTTTGGAAGCACCTTCCACGGCGGTTTTCGCGGGTGTTTTTATAATAGCCAATGATAGCCAATGATTTTTATAATAGCCAATAATAGTGTTTTTATAATATTCAATCATAAGAGAGCTGTCGTCTCTATTGTGTTACGTCTCTATTGTGTCACTTGCAGGCCACACGAAATTATTTCAATAATGGCGGAAAGCGCGGAAAGATTAAAGAACCCCCGCAGATATCTCAGTTCTAAAAATAAAAAGATACGGGACAGGGTTGACTCAAGGGTACAACTTGGAACTTAGAACTTTAACTCCCAAATAGCTGGGCTAACGCTGGGAGATACAGAATAACTAAATAATAGTGCTAATAATCTACAATAAATATGTAAAGTCTAAAAGAAACAATAAATGTAAATAGTTCAAAATCTTTTCAGGTGGTTCGGGGTCTTCATGTTCTGAATGTCCCTTATGGCTAACGATTTAAAAGAAGTACTGTTGAGATACAATGAATATATGAAGTTGATATATTTTGAACTGCGGTATTAGATACGTATGATGCACGATCCTCGCAGTAGATAGCGCTATTTATGGGAGCAGGCCGTTAAGTTGATTCGTAATAAACCCGTGAAAGTGATAAATGAGATACAATGAATATATGAAGTTCATATATTTTGAACTGCGGTATTAGATACGTATGATGCACGATCCTCGCAGTAGATAGCGCTATTTATGCAATAGCGAAAATCAGACCTGAAAAAAAAAATCAGGCCTGTACGGGACTCGAACCACTGACCTCTGCGATACTAGTCCAGCGCTCTACCAATTGAGCTAACAAGCCAACTGGGAGCAGGCCGTTAAGTTGATTCGTAATAAACCCGTGAAAGTGATAAATGAGATACAATGAATATATGAAGTTGATATATTTTGAACTGCGGTATTAGATACGTATGATGCACGATCCTCGCAGTAGATAGCGCTATTTATGCAATAGCGAAAATCAGACCTGAAAAAAAAAATCAGGCCTGTACGGGACTCGAACCACTGACCTCTGCGATACTAGTGCAGCGCTCTACCAATTGAGCTAACAAGCCAACTGGGAACAGGCCGTTAAGTTGATTCGTAATAAACCCGTGAAAGTGATAAATGAGATACAATGAATATATGAAGTTGATATATTTTGAACTGCGGTATTAGATACGTATGATGCACGATCCTCGCAGTAGATAGCGCTATTTATGCAATAGCGAAAATCAGACCTGAAAAAAAAAATCAGGCCTGTACGGGACTCGAACCACTGACCTCTGCGATACTAGTGCAGCGCTCTACCAATTGAGCTAACAAGCCAGCTGGGAGCAGGCCGTTAAGTTGATTCGTAATAAACCCGTGAAAGTGAGAAATGAGATACAATGAATATATGAAGTTGATATATTTTGAACTGCGGTATTAGATACGTATGATGCACGATCCTCGCAGTAGATAGCGCTATTTATGCAATAGCGAAAATCAGACCTGAAAAAAAAAAATCAGGCCTGTACGGGACTCGAACCACTGACCTCTGCGATACTAGTCCAGCGCTCTACCAATTGAGCTAACAAGCCAACTGGGAACAGGCCGTTAAGTTGATTCGTAATAAACCCGTGAAAGTGATAAATGAGATACAATGAATATATGAAGTTCATATATTTTTTTCGAACTGCTGTATTTGATACGTATGATGCACGATCCTCGCAGTAGATAGCGCTATTTATGCAATAGCGAAAATCAGACCTGAAAAAAATCAGGCCTGTACGGGACTCGAACCACTGACCTCTGCGATACTAGTGCAGCGCTCTACCAATTGAGCTAACAAGCCAACTGGGAGCAGGCCGTTAAGTTGATTCGTAATAAACCCGTAATTCGTAATAAACCCGTAATTCGTAATCAACTTAACGGCCTGCTCCCAGTTGGCTTGTTAGCTCAATTGGTAGAGCGCTGGACTAGTATCGCAGAGGTCAGTGGTTCGAGTCCCGTACAGGCCTGATTTTTTTTTTCAGGTCTGATTTTCGCTATTGCATAAATAGCGCTATCTACTGCGAGGATCGTGCATCATACGTATCTAATACCGCAGTTCAAAATATATGAACTTCATATATTCATTGTATCTCATTTATCACTTTCACGGGTTTATTACGAATCAACTTAACGGCCTGCTCCCAGTTGGCTTGTTAGCTCAATTGGTAGAGCGCTGGACTAGTATCGCAGAGGTCAGTGGTTCGAGTCCCGTACAGGCCTGATTTTTTTTTTTCAGGTCTGATTTTCGCTATTGCATAAATAGCGCTATCTACTGCGAGGATCGTGCATCATACGTAGAAGTACTGTTCTCAGCTTGGGTTGTTTGAGTTGACAGTTTATTCCATATAATTTGGATATATCACCGATAACGTAGCTCCATTCTCTGCCTTTAAAAGCACACACAACACACAATTCCTCTATTCGCTCCGACGAAGGGCTAACGCTCGAAACGTCAGCTTTTGTAATCGTTACGGTGGCCAACTTACCACTTCAACTTTGTCGATATATCCAAATTATTTCGTTACACCCGCCGACGCAGCCCCAAACAGTTTCTTTCGAAACTATCAGCCTTTATTCAGTTTATTCCATGCCCGAACAGTTCGTATAAACGGAGAATAACTGTGCGCCAAAACACTTGAGTGGGGCTGGAGCATGACATGTTGGATCCTTGGTCTAGGAGCTGGTTGGATAGGAGATGGGAATTCAAGATCTATGAGATTGTTTTTGATTTTATAAAAAAGAGTCACTTGGGCCAGCAAACGTCTGGATTCCAAGGAGTCCCAACCAAGTTGATTTACAAGATCTTGTGAGTTTGTAAATCTCTTGTAATTGTACGCGACGAAACGAGCAGCCCGTCGCTGGACTTTTTCGATAGTTTCAGTGTCCCCGTTTGTGTGTGGATTCCAGGCGGCACTTGCATATTCTAGTAAAGGTCGAATAATTGCTTTGTAGGCTCTTTCCCTGACTTAGGCGTACACCGGGTTGTAAAGTCCGTTTGACCAGCCCGAGAGCCCTATTGGCTTTGTTGGAAGGTTTATCACAGTGTTGTTTCCAATTTAGCTTGCTCGTTAATCTAACACCCAGATAATCATAGGAAGTTACATGTTCCAAGACCTGACTATGCATGTAATATGGTAGTGTGACAACGGTTCGCTAGTTGGTCAAGGAAATGTGGTAGCATTTCTTAACATTAAACTCCATCTGCCAAAGACAGACCCATGAAATTAGTCTGTCAAGGTTGAAGGATAAGATGATCCACAGGCGATACAACCTGTCGGTACATAATGGTGTCGTCAGCAAAGAGTCTAATATTTGACTTGATGTCACCCACGATGTCATTTATGTACATCAAGAAAAGCGTGGGGCCTAAGACAGACCCTTGTGGGTAATGGGCTCCTGATACGGTAGAAAGAAAAGAAAAATAGGGAGGGCCAACGGAGGGGGACAATGGCGTGTTTGTTGGCAAATTTTCTGATGTTTTCACATTTATCTTTTGCGGAACTGCAATTTCCTTTGTTTTGTCGTGCCTCGACAAGACCGTCCTTTCGATTTCAGTTTCCGATAAGAAATAGGATATGACGGTAACCTTTTGAGGTATCGAGTTCTTTTCTGACGCAGAGTGTGTTGCATATTTCAGGCCAAGTTAGCTCACTGAAATGTCTGTAATGTTAATTTTCAACCTACTTTTTCTTTGAGTGCTGCAAGCACTGAACCGATAGGAATCTCAGAGAATCAGAACAAAACAACAACAACAACAACAACAACCTCTTACGTTAAAGAAAACATAACTAAAGAGGTTATTGGCCTCAGTAAAAAGCCAATGGGGATGCGAAAAGTAGTCAAAGTTGGATTGGAGCGGACTTTTTGCTCTTCTCTTCCGCATCGCTCGTGCCACTTTTCATAAAACATCGATTATTTTAGTATTTGAATTAAGATTTATTTTTAGTTAAATTCTTTAGTGTTTTTTTGGACAAACCAGCGATGTCAGCTTTGACGCATCCTAAACACATCGGCGGCTGTTCGGTAAAGTTCTAGTGAGTTAGCAACCTGCTGGTCCGCTGTTGCAATAGTCAGCCCGGTAAATTTATAATCTCTTTTACGATGCCTCAAATAACTACATCAATAGCAGTCGATGTGAATGCTTGGAGTATATTTTTCCAATTCACCGCTGTTCAAAGTTGTCCTATTATTTTTATAGAGTTATTCGTCTACTTATTGGGCTGAATTTTCGGTCAGTAGTAATTGAGATTTCTCCCATTGAACAACAATTACGAGAATGGTGTATTTGACTAACACAGCAGCTAAACTAGTTACAAACAAAGCGGAGACCAAGTACTGTTTCAGCGCAGAAAAAGATTAGCTGTGATATTTTCTTTTCAACTTCAGCCTTTTTTTTTTCGGCTTGATCTCCTCGAGCGGGGCAACTGATGACAACGAATCATGCCGAGATGCAACATTCTCTCATTTTCAAGTTCATCTATGTGTTCGGAAAACAGGCTCAAAAAATGTGTAGAAGTAGTTGCAGGTAATGTTACTGGTTCATAGGTTTCACCGCTTCGGTGAGCAGAGGTTAGCGACTCATCATCTACAGTAGTTTCCTGTTGCCGGCTTATTGGAGTACCACTGAGAATATGCCACCACTTGCGTGAGAATCCATTTTGGCCCTGCTTAAGGTGATACAGTAACTACATCCATAGAATCAAACGATCCTTTTGTAGTCTGGATCACACGCGCAATACGCCTGCTTCAGTCAGTTGCTTTTCATGTGACCAAAATCACACCATTTCATTGTGGGTTTAAGGAAAAAAAAAGATTCATACATAACTCTTTGCAAATGAACTTTTTTTGGATCAGGGAAAATCCCTCAAAAAATAATTAAAAAGAAAATAACGGACAAATATAGGTAGCTGTCAAAAAATCAAAACTGTAGTATAGTGAAAAAAACCGACTACGGTAGGTCCAACAAGTGACGGCCGGTTTTCAGACGCATTATTCCATTTTGTCTTTGAAAAAAAAAGGATTTTTGCGAAACAACCCAATTGGTATGGAAATCACGAGATCCCGATTTTACTAGGCTGGTTCTAAACTTAGCATTAATCACGGAAGTTCGTGTTAGGAGGGCGTTTAAAGCCTTCCATTCAAGGGGGCCATGAATATTTTAACATTTTAGCTTTCGATCGTCATCAGTAGTTTTCGCAAGATTCTTAAAAATTGCCAATCTCACGTGTTCCGAAGTCCAGTCCAGTCCAGTCCAGTTCCATGAGCATATGCTCATACAATTACACCGCAAAGCATAATAACTCCTCATATTATTTTACCAGCATATCAGCCCAAACAAGTTATGTCTAAACCATAACACTTTGGAATCACAAAGCCATGTCGCAAAAAACGAAGTGCTGCAGTTGGTTGAAAAAATGCCATGAAGGTTGGAATAGGTTCCACAACAATAATGACATGTGGAAAGACGAAAACCATTCCGCAGTGAAAAACGTTCACAGTTTAACTGTAAGCAGCGAAAAAATCAATCGAAAGAAACTCCTATCTCCTTCTGTCGGTCATCTGAAAAAAAACGATCTTAAAAGATGCCATTCATGGGGATCATCGCTAAACCGTATTGTGAGACGTAAAAGTCCCTGTAGCAAGTCACCGCAAACAAAAGGTACAGTATGATTTTCTTTTTTGCTGAAATGGCACTTATTATCTTGTCTATAACCAGTGATCTGGCGTTTACATTCCTTGTGGTGGTGTCTATCGGTTAGATTTCTCACAGACGAACTGCTTCTAAAAAGATCGATCAACGACAATCGCTCTTGACAAAGGACGGATACATCTTCCATCCTGTCGCTCTCCACAGACGTAGTTCATCAAATCAAAAACAACTCGAAAGGGAAGCCTGCTCAAAGATTTAACCAAAAAAAAATTCTGATATAAATTTTACTATGTACTCTCACAACTGCAGCGCAGTTTCCTCGAAATTTCATTCGTGATATGAATCGTGTTCACAATGTTCTGTTCGCCATATGGTTTTCCACCCCTTTGCTTGGCAATTCTGGTCATGTTTAATCATTTTTGACAGAAGAAGGTAAGTTGGCCAACTTGCAGTCTATTAAGTGATCTAGGGAAAATTTTATTTATCGTTTTCACCCCTCAGTAATCAGGGTCATTTCCCCCTAGGCATTCCATGATCCAAAGCAAAGAGTATCACATCTATAATCATTTTGTCGAGATGTACTATTCCACAAGAGTAAATGATTAGTAACGATTTCTATCATGAGGTTTTTAAATAGAAAATTTACCCTCAGGCTATTAGTTGCTAAAGGAACGATATTATATCGGATCTACGCGTGACTGCATGCTGTGAATCTAAGAACACGCCATGATTTGTTGACAAAACCTATCATCGTTAACGTTGCCACAAGGTATTGTTTTCATAATATTAGAATAAAACAAATTATAGAAACATGATTTCTTAACAATGATCGAGACACACACTCTGGATTACACCACATTCGTAAAGAGCACAGGAGCATAAACTAAATGAATCATCCGACACCCCTTTTTCCACTTTGAAAGTGTTTTCTTTTTTCTTTCCGACAATTTCTTCCTGTTTCCCATTTCAGTCACAATATCTTGGTCTGTCCACTTTCTTATCCATTTCCGCCCTGTTTCTTTTCCATTCGCTTCCTTTCTTGATGCAAGCAAATAGCCTTGGTCAGGTCAATTCAAAAGATCTTATTTCCTTTTATCGTCGATCTCGTTTGCGTGAAAATCGTATTTTGACACAACCTCACTTAACACGGCTTATCATGATACTAAAGATTTGGAGCAAGGAGATTTACCTCTTGTGAATGGGTGTGTCAAGGCGAGGGCGTTCCTTCCTTATCGGTAAACCCGAATGGACATCTGTATTGCGTACGTGTTGGCCTATATCCGCAAAAAAAGAAAAGCAAAGTCAATTCAGATAATCAAGATAGTACCTTCGGTATGGACTCCTAAATATGTCATCTCATCCGACCAACCGCGGGAGTTTTGATATGAAATGGATACCTCTTTCCAGGACTTCTCCGGAAGGGATAACACAGCCTAAGATTCTATGAGGATGGAACCGTGATTAAGATAACTAACTGGGTCTGACAATGACGAGTCCGAACTCCAACTGATCAATGGCGGTGTTGAGGGGGGGACGGAATCCAGAACAAAAACGTGGATCAAAATTTTATTTTAAATATCTACCAAAACAAAAAAGAAAACAACAACAACAACAACAACAGCAACAACAACAACAACACACACACACACAAACAACAACAACAAAAAAAAAACTCGAGATGCACTAATCATGGTACCAGTAAACGGTAATACAGGCTTTGCCTCCAATCTTATCCACCTTCCATATAGCGATAAGGGAATACATGCCGTGTTGTTTACCCCACAGTGCTTGAGTTGAATTTGTCTTGTGGAAAGGATTTTTGAACTTGGCCTTAGCAGTGAAGAGATCAGACATAGTTAAGGGAAAAGGGCCGGGTAGAGCTTTATCGAACATATCGTCAAAATGATTATCTATGTGTCCAAGTGATGGTTTTACATAATGATCAAGTGTGCTTTCTTTATAAGGATCAAAATACAAGAGAGTAGACTTAACTGGAGAGAAAAACTTGATTGAAATTTTGTTATTAACATTTTTTGCCTGTGAAATTGTTAACCTCTCTCGCCAAATGATAGACTGATCAGATGAGCAAGGCTAAAACAACTTTGTTTATCTTTGATCTTGATCTTAGTTATGCAGTCCGCGTCATAACAATGGAAAAGTGAAGCGAGTTTAAGTTACTTGCTCAGAAAATGATCTTCTTGCGCGATTCTCCCACAAATATTTCGTAAAATGTGGCAATCTATTAGTTTAGAAGGTGTGGGTTCCCTTGAGTAGATTCATTTTTGTACTAAATTGCAAAAAATAATGAAAACACTGGTGCTTGTGTATAAACAAATGAATATTTTAGCTATGGTGAAGTCACTGAATCAACATATTAGTAGAGTATCGGACCTGTGGCTGTTAAGTGGCGTATTGTACCCGGAAGAAAGGAAATAGCTTTGATAATTGAACAAGTGGAAGTCACGACATCGTCAAAATTTTTCACATGAAATTTTAATAATTAAAAGCTTCTTCCGTTTGTGTATTTTTCATAGCTCTTTAACCTTATTCTCTTTATTCAAAAATATCGGTGACTGGTATCTTGAACTTGTCTTAATATCGCGGCGTCGTCTTTAGTCTAAGAGAGGTATTACGTAAGCATGAACACAAATATTTGATTTGTTCATTCTGCTTTTAATGGAAAAAATCAAAATGTTTCATCAGATTCATAGTCTAGCTTGACGTAACTTTTTTTTTTTGCTTACCGCAACTAGCAAGGGACTACTGCTCTTTGAACTCTCGTTCAGAAAATTATTTAATTGATTATAATTTATGTTATTTGGCCACGTGACTTTCTCACCGCCGCTGGGCAAGCTGTCAATCAAAATTGGACGTAATGGTATTCGCCAAACACAATCGGAGAAGACACGAAAACTAGAGTCTTTGACTTATGAAAGTGTTAAAATTTGACCTCATATGGTCTTCCTTGCCGTTCCGTTTTCTTCCTTGTACGATGGTATGAAACAGGTAAGACGTGGAAACGACTGGAGTGGGATTTCTGACGCTGTAGGATGTCATCCTCCGTGAAGGCAATATTTCCGTCCATCTCTATAAGCAAGAAGAAGGGAAAGACAACCTCTGGAGGAACACCGCAGACTTCAAATGCACAATCCCAGCCTTTTTTGCGGCCCTTGACTCCGGTGTGTAGTTGTTAAATCTCACATGTTTTGTATCCTGTGATCTGGGTTATTTCAAATAGGCGTTGAATGATTTTTTGTTGTTGTTCTAAGGAATCTAATCGCAAGCCGCAGCAGACTGCCTCAAATCCAATCGATCCGCTGCGAAGTGCCCTAACTGCTCGAGGACCTTCGCCGATTCCTTCTCCTTCGACAGCACGAAGGACAACCACTGGTGAAGGAAACCCTTCAGCACTAGAAAATGGATCTCAACTGAGCCAGTCAACTCCAGATTTGAGGCTCGGTTTTAGGCATGTTAGAAGTATTAGTCAACCTTCGGGTTTATCTACAACTTCCCACAGGGAGTCATTTTCTTCGGTGACATTTCCAGATCGCAGCAATTCGGTCAATAGCGATACTGGCTGTTATACTGAAACCGCAGAAGAACCTATGATTCTACAGGAAGATATCATAGCTTTAACCTGCCACGTTCGAAACTTTTCCGACGCTTTGAGCTCGCTTCGAAACACTTTTATAGAATGCGAAGGTAAGAATGTTTACTGAGGCGCCCGTCCAGTTGTATGCTTGTATATCGTCAACTTACATTCTTTCGAAATTGCTAATCTTGTGCTCAAACTGTGAGTGGGAATAATTTCCATATTATCAACCATTGTAGAAGTCACCTGTTTCGTTGATCCGGGAAATACCCCATAAATCTTAATTTTTGTTGTAATTTATAGTAAGGGATTTCAGGAACAATTTCATCCGAGCATATTCAGTTATTAAAATTAGAGTTTATACAGTAGAGTATGATAAACTCTGATTGCTAGTAATCACCTGATTGAATCCTAAAATAGAGATGTAATAAGGGAATTAAATTTTTTTTTGTTTCGATTTTCCGGTGGAAATCTACTATTTTCCTTTTTTGACGCAAAAAAATGAAGAATCGTTACATCATTAACGCCAGTGATCGGTTTTAATTTCATCTAATCACGTTAAGGCAGTCACGGATTTTTATACCTTCTCAATGATTTTCCAATAGGGGATTATTCGCTAGAATTAAGAGAGATTGACATGTAAATTAAACTCTTGTATTTTGAGAATATTTCAACAAGTCTTTCAGTGTAGTTCTAAGAATAATGGTATGCTGGATTTTCTAACGATTTCGTGCAGAACATGTTTTGAAATTAAGCTAGATGTTCATCTAAAGTAAAGCTGGCTTTGTTTCATTATTGTAAAATGTACCGTGTGTGGATGCAATTTATTAACAGTAAAAATTGTAGTTTGTGCTCAAACTTTGTTTTCAAACTTTAGGAAATATATTTCTGCAAATTTACTTTGATATTGGTCTGTTATACATTGCTGTGTGAATATATCTTGTCTAACTTCTAGATCATATTGATGTAAGGCATTTTCCCATCATATTAGGATTTAGGAATGTTTATTTTGGAGCTGTCTGTCCAAACGCCTTTTAATTTGATTTGCAACACTCATTCAAAGAACAAATGAAGGGATTTTTTGTGTGATTGTTGACTTTTCAGCAAATACCTCAATAACCACATCGATGCACTGCAAGTGTAAAGGAATTTGCTGCTATTTATAAATTGTTCTTAATATTAACGCCAATTTCCATGAATGATGGTTTTTATTAGTCCTCTTTAGTGAAGAACATTCTCTCCTTTTTTTGCCCTAAGGTGTCTTTAATATTGTGAGACTTTGTCTAGTTGTAAAATAGAATCCTGTAGCTAACACTCTAGAATACGATGACACAGAGTATGTATTTGTTTATGTAATCTTACTCTATGTTGGTAAGAGAGTGTTGGGGAAATATGTTACTACCACACCAGATATGAAAGATATCAACTAAATCTTTGGTTTCCATTATGTTACTCAAAGGTTTCTCTTTCCATTGTTTTAGTGAATGCTACATGTAATGTGCCATGACAGTTCTTGATTATGTGTTCAGGAATGCATCTTATGCTCACATCTTTATGAATAGGTTCCTCCTGTTTAGAAGCAAAATAAATAAAACAGCCTTCAGTCTTAGCTGTCTCTTTTCTGATACTTTCTTTTCTGTATGAAAGCAAGAAATACTTAGAGACTTTCAGTAGCAATAATCTTTAAATATCTATAGTATACAGAGTCAGGTGGCTCAAAACATTATTAGGGAAACCCAGGGTAAATTCATTATTTTTTATCAAGGATTATGGCTCATGTTCTGTTTTCTTTACCAAAGATGTAAGCCATAGCATATACTCCTAATCAAGACAAGTCTTAACCAAATGTAAAATGCGAATTGCAAAGCACACACTGGGCCCTGGAGTGTGACTTAATGAAAATGATTTTAGAGTTTCACTCAGATTCTACTTTTGATGCTATACTCAGTTCATTAAACTCATGATTTTACTTTCGTTATTTTGTAGATAATCCTGACAGTGATCCGCCACAGCTGTTAGCCCATGAACGTCTTGGTGAGGTCCTGTCAGTTCTTAAAGGAGTCCTTAATACATACCAACCACTACACTCAACAGACATACTTGCCTCTGCTGGAACACTGATTAGTAAGGTCAAAAGTCACAACTATGAAGACACCAGTAAACCCCCAGATGAATTCTATGAGTCCATTGATCAGCTGGCCTTGGCATTCAGCAGCAGGTAAATTGAGATGTTATAATACCTAATGCAGCAAAATAAAAAAAAAAAGTAAAACAAGGTGGAGTAACATTTGTTAAGTGAGTCTGGTGACAGCTTAATTTGTCAACCTTTGCTTCTTATTAAATCATAATCCCCACTTAATGACAATACCACCCTGAAGCAAGATGCCTCTCTTGTGGACACAAGGGCCAGTCATTTAGACAAGGTCTAACTCAAACTGCAGTTTTGCACAAGAAGTGGGCCTCAATGTGTTCACTGTAGAAGGTTTGCTTTCATTTAAGAAATATCCTTTCAATGCTAGCTTTTTGTTCTCTTCACACTGTTAACAAAAATAAATGTTGAGGTAAAAGATTTAGCTTAATTCAAGATAGTTTAGAATGCTGTTTGTTAAACAAAGGCTGAACTTTGTCCAAATAACCAGCCCTAATTTCCACCCTGTTTGGTGTATGATTCTTTTAATCCTTTAAACCCTAAGAGTGACTCACGTCTAATTTCTCTCTACGTTATCACTGCTTAATCACAAATTAAAGTCTTGAGAGTAAAGGAATTGACAACCAACATTAGAAGCTCTTGATTGCTAAACATATTCTCCTTGTCAGCAACTTAGGAAATGTATAGAGATTAGAAATGAGAATAATTTTATGTTCATTGATATTAGGGTGTAAAGAGTTAATCTAAGATCTGAGAATTTGGTGTTAAATAAAAATATCCTTAAGTTGATTTTATTCTTACTTGGAAATGTATCAATATTGTAAGGAGAATTTCATTTTTGGTCACTCTTAGTAAACATTCATTCATACGGTAATGGTTATTAATAGTTTTCCTTCACCAACCTGTTGACTAGGACGAACCCTTCAATTCTTGAGATCTGATTTTAAATTCTCCTTTCTAGCTGCCATAATTCCCTTTGAAAATAAGTATCAGAAATAATAAGTACCAGCTGAGCAGTATGTTTATTCTCAACACTTCTTTACTTGATGTGGTATAAATACTTGATGTGGTATAAATACTTGATGTGGTATAAATACTTGATGTGGTATAAATACTTGATGTGGTATAAATACTTGATGTGGTATAAATACTTGATGTGGTATAAATACTTGATGTGGTATAAATACTTGATGTGGTATAAATACTTGAAAAAGAAGTTCGTTGTTGATTTCTTTGGGAGTTTAAGAGTTGAAAATCTGATAAACATTGGAGGTTAGCTTGAACCATCATTTACTGCACATTTAACCTTGAGTGCAACACATCAGTACAATTACCAGAGATATCGTTAATTTCATAAGTAGGTGTATATTAGGACATAAGTAGGCAGAAGACAGTTTAGGGGTAATCGAGGCAGTTTTGTTACCAATCTTTCTCTTCTCTTTATTCAACATTGCCCACAGTGAACCAATCATGTTGTTGATTGAATTGTTAGAACTTGTTACAAAAATTACCCAACAACCAAAAAAGGAGACAGAATATCATAAAAAAACACCTTATTGATGACTGCCCTTATAACATATTGAATGTTTTCTAAA
Source organism: Stylophora pistillata (assembly GCF_964205215.1). NCBI lineage: Eukaryota > Metazoa > Cnidaria > Anthozoa > Scleractinia > Pocilloporidae > Stylophora > Stylophora pistillata. Next base: position 483,083 of record NC_142529.1, read on the forward strand.
TAACATGCAAAAACTGGGAAGTGGAATGGCCATAGTAGTCAGCTCTGTTGTTGAGAGTCATCACCATCAATCCTTTTGATGCTCATGGCACATAGGGCCTTCACAGAGCTTTTCCCCTCCTCTCGATTGGTTGCTGCTGTCCGCATCTCCTCCCACGACCTCCAACCTGCCTCTTGCCTTTCTTTCTCTACTGTACGTCTCCAAGTGGTTTTTGGTCTTCCTCTTCTCCTCTTACCTTCTGGTGCCCAGCTCATAGCAACATTGCAATTATTATTACGATTGTTGTGGAGAGTAGCCACCGGAATTTGCTGGTTGCTAGCTTCTAATGAAATCCCTGACAATTACACAATTCTTTTTTCTCAAAATATTCAAAAGCTTGTTGTATTTACTGTGAATTATGAAAACAGGACAAAACCTTATCCTACACATGGTCTTAGAGTGTTTAAAAGTCTTCCTATGGGAATCAACACAACAGCGAGAAATTTTGAAACTAGCTGAGAGAATTCTGTGAAATCTGACAAATTCATGTCAAGAAGGAGGTTTCAGTAATTACATGGTGTATACAAGAGTGGTGATTGATCTAAAACAGAACCTTGAAATAGGAAAATTGGATGAATAAAATTGATTACAGACTGTGAGGTTCTTAATCCTTAAACTCCCAAGATCTGAAATTTAACTCTCCCTTCTAGCTGACACATTTCCTGGTAAATTAGTCACAAGAATTTGGTATTTGATCAAGATAATTCCTATCTGCTAAGTTTGATTACCAGTTTGCAGGATAATTTGTATGGAGATTATAGGAAAAAGTTACATTGTTAATCACTTCTAGAGTGAAGGGGTTAACTGCTTTATGATGTATAGTGATTGTGTGTTTTTTGGTACTTTTTTTCAGCGTGTCTGATTTCCTTATGGGTGAACAGGACATTGGTCCGTCGGAACAAAGCATGAATAAACATTATTCACAAGTAAGTCAATGTTTATTTAAAAGCAGTAGTTAGTAGATTGTTACTTTCCAACCAAAATAAACCAATCACAAGAAGTGCACTGGCTGACCATTGCTTGTTTAGACACTAATGTATACTTAACTGATGTCAATGGAATCTGCTAATGTGATGTGATAAAGTCACTATAATTGTACTTTACTCTTCACCACTAACAACGATGTATTATTAGTTTATTTTAATTTAATCTACAATTATTTATTATTTATTGGTTAAGTACAAATGCTTCAGTAACTGTTTGGACAAGTTAAATATTTTTTTTGGTAAATTTAATGTGACTAATAATTCTCTGAATACTTCCTCACAAGGCCAATTATTTTTCCTGTTTAGTGACTCTCCCATACCTTATTCAGTGACAAAATCAGTTGTCGTACTTTTTTGCAATACCTACTGGTAAAGAACACATTTGAAATGAAAATTTTAAAATGTATGCTTTGATCTGTAGCCATTCACCTCATTCAATGTTGTGGTGTAATCACAGACTAAAGGGAAAAATTGTTGTTTCATTTATTATGTTTGTGACAAACACAATTTAATTTTTCTGTGGACTGGAAATCTTTAAATCATGTATTTTAGGATAAGAGCATTCTTTTGGTTCTATTTTATTGCTGGTAACAATGAATTTCAAGATAATTTTTTCATTCCTTGTGATTTACCTTTGATGGTGGGAAAAAGATACTTTCTCCTCCTTCAACCTCCTACCCCAAAGGGACAGGTAGAGTTATCCCCACAGATCTCTTTAAGGCCTTTATTTTTTATAGAAAAATTCTATGTTTGGACGAGCAAAAGGTCTTAGTTTCCAGTTGTTAAATATTTTTAAAATCTGGAGGTACATGGAACAGAGTATTCAAAGAGTGTAGAAGTCAGTGCCTCTGCAGGCAGTCATAGGACACGCCCCTTCATGGAATTCGTTTAAAAAAATTTCCCTTCAAATTTTTTGCAGAGATATATATGCTATAAATCTGCCTTGTACACTCAGTGTTTAGGTTTAAGTACACATTTAGGAACTTGTCACCAAGTCTTGTCTTCTGCTAGAATATCTGCAAGGAGTGTTATTTAGTAGCAAGTTTTTATAATCAGATAATTTTTCTGATATGATGTATCTGTAACCTAATCCCTCAGGGATAGATTTCACAAGGCATTTCTTTTGCATTCCAGAAACTTTCAGATATGAAATACTAGATGCCATATGGTTAAATATTGTTGTTAAGCTTTCCTGATTAAATATATTTGGGCAGCTGACATTATATGCATCTGACACGTCTCTTTTGATCATTTACAGTCATATATGTTTTTTGGGTTTGTGATTTGTTATTTTGAAGGGAAAGGTTCAGAGTCATGAACACATTAAAAAGTGATTGTCGCGGCCAATTTTGGGTCAAATTCCATTTTTAAGTGACACAGTATTGTTTAACAGGCTGTTAACACCAATAGCATGAAATATAAAACAGATCTGATGTCCCAGTGGTCAGATGGCATGCAGAGTGTAGAGTTACACACTCAGTTTCCATACATTTCATATTTTTAACATCCTACGAAAGAATTGAAATATTTCCTGGCCTTTGGAATGATAATTCTGGGATGAGAAATGATGCACGTGTGAATTCAGTGCTAAAGTTTGAGGCTTAATATGAACTGGAACTGTGAGATAAATGAGTTATCTACAAATTGCCAATGAATTCAAGTGGAATAGAGCTGTCCAAATGGTGCTAATTTTGGGAAATTCTTTTGACGTTGACCCACCTGATACAAATACTTTAATGTCATTTCTAAGAAGAAGAACCCGTCTTCAGTGTCTCTCCCCACGGACAATAAGCTACATTGTAAGTGACTTTATTTGATTGTTGACATTTTCAGTATACAAGTCTGTTGTCTGAAGTGTGGTCTCTTTTACAGCAAGGATTAGAACTTGATGATTTTCTCTTTTGTGTTGAAACATCTTGGAATCTGTTTTAAATAGTATGACCCTAATTCATGAATATTGTATTCCTCTTTAAGTACATGTACTTTACTGGGAAATTTACCATCGTGATACTATATAACCTCCATAAAGCTTTTTCTGGTCTTTAAATTTGCTAGATTGTTTGTTACTTTTTTGTTTATTTTTAGTTAAGTACTCTGGCAAATAAGTTTATGTATTTATTACTTGATCAATTGCCAGTTGTTTGACAACACTGACAGGGACATGTGTTTCTGAGGTCAGTTTGACAAAAAAAAAAAAAACCAGTTATGAAAGGTTCTTTTGAAATTACATGTCAATGGAGCTGATGTTGTTATTCTTTGTTTTATCTGTGTGGTTTGAATTGCCCTACGTTCCTGTATACAGAAAGAGATAATAGATGTTTTCATTTTGATTTCACTTAACTAATTTGTTTGCAAACCTTCATTTCATGTTTTCTATGTGGTAGTTAGCTTTGCTTGCCTTTTGATGACAATTTGCGACTAATGAAATTAGGCAACGATAATTATAGAAATGCCTAAATGAAATTGTGTATTTCCTTTAGTTACTTTTAATCCCAGGTTAATTTTCTTTCATTTGTCTCTTATCATACATCACTTTATGCCAAAATGAATAATTAAAATTTCAAACCAAGGATGGAATTAAAGAAGGGAAATAGTGACTGGACTATACATTAAGCTATATTGTGAGAAGACAAATTCACTCCTTCTGTTCTTAGTGAGACCTTAAAAATTTGCAAAGAAATCAGCAGAATACTTGATTCTGCTACTGTGCTTGTCTTCTGTTCTCAAATGAGTGCGATTGTTATCTCAATTAAAAAAAGCAAAGCCCTATTTGCACCTTGTTCTAGGAAAAATCAAAGTGGCCTCTACCAGTCTATCTTCAATTCCTGAACTGACAGCCTTTACTATGTGATCTTTAACAATCTTTTAACTTCCCTTGCTTTTGCTATGGAAATTTGATTATTTACTTGTTGATACTCTTGACAAGGATGTTGTGATGTTGTGACCTACCATGTACATGTAAGGAGACATTTTAGAATGTTTTGATTTGTTAATCCTAGCCCCTTAACCTTTCATTTTCAAATGTTATGTTTGTACATGTATTTCTTAGTACTAACTCTCCAACAGAAAACATCTGGTTGAATTGACTTTGGAAAACTTTTGCTTCAAAAGATAAATTTGTTGTGACCAATGAATTTCCAGTGTAAGAAACTTTGTTTAGAATGCACATAAGAAATGCTTTGACATGAACTGATGAAAGGTCTATTAAGCTATCCTTCATGATGGCATGTTCAATCCTGTCAGGAAGAGACCAGGTACTCATGGATAACAATTGAGATGAACCAAATTAATATTTGCGTCTTTCTCCTTCTTTTGTTTGTTGTTTAGACAATGGAGAAGATTTTTTAAATACTGGTAACGAAAGACTATTTTACAAGTTCTCAAATACATGCCAAAACATGTACAGCTGTAAACAGGGCTTTTTGCCATTGTACAGCAAAATCATGAAAAGGGATTTGAATGTGATGTGAATTGTTAAAGGATGGGACTGTGGATGTTTTCAGATCAAAGTTGCAAAATAAATGTCACTGAGATTTCTGAGTTTATTCTTGTGGTGAGGGTTACACGTGTTGTGATAAATGGAGAGTCAACACAATTAATGTAGCTTAACAAAAATAGTGACCTGTAGTTAAAGAACAAGTAGATGTACTCCTCAATAATTCCTTGTACATTGTTTAGCCTAAGGTTCAATTCCTCTACTTTTGGTGATAAGAATATTGCACTCTGTGCTGGTAAATAATTCTGTTTTTTTCTCATCCATCTTACTTGAAAATAATGTACAGTGCAAAGTGGTGAAATTTGTTTTTCTTTTTTTACTTCATAAAGAAATATGGCAATCATTAATCTTTTAACTATGAGAAATGGTAAACATGTATCTTTTCCATAAAATATACGTTTAACATCCAGTACACAATCAAGCACAGAACATGTAGTTCATTCTTTTGTAACATCCAAACTAGATTACGGCAACAGTCTTTTGTATGGTTTACCTGTGAATCATTTAAGTAAGATGCAAAGACTGCAAAAATTATGCAGCTCGACTAGTAACTAAAGCAAAGTGCAGGGAACATATCACTCCAGTTCTTTGCCAATTGCATTGGTTGCCTACCAACTAGTGCATAGTGTTTAAAGTCTTAATCACTGCTTTTAAAGTAATCAACAGACGTGGGCCATCATATCTAAGTATTTAATTAGAGAAATATACGCTTTAAGCGTGTTTTGCGTTCAGCATCTAAAATGATTTTGAAAGTATGTAAGTCTTTCACTTCCATGTATGGTGACAGAGCTTTCTCTGTCACTTTCTTCCTGAAACTATTAAGAATGCTGAACCTATTAGTCAGTTCAAATCTTCACTAAAAACAGACCTATTCAAAGAGGCTTCAATTGAATTACAACAGGAGATATGAATGTACTGTCAACTGTTACATTATCATTGACGATTTTGTGTATGTATATATTGCATAGATTTTTATTATATTACTTATTTTATTATATTCTATTTATAAATATTAGTTATTATACCAGTTAATTGTATCATACGATTGTAAATAGTCAATTCATATTTAATTACCCATTGTAAACACATTGAGTCATGCTAGATGCGTGTTAAGAATGGTAATTAAATGAAATAAATAATATTAAACACTAAAACTCAGGTAACTAGATTATTCAAACTTATCAGATAGAAGTTGTTATTTTGATCTAGCACCAAATTCTCAACTAATTTACAAGGGAATGTGTAGCAGCTAGAGGGGAGAATTTACAATCAGATCTTGGGAGTTAAAGGGTTAACTTTGTCTCATGCTGTATGATGAAATTTGGTTTGCTTTTTTTTTGTCATCAGCCTTATCTATAAATAATGTTCAGTGCCATAGGCAGACCAAGATGTAATGTATCCACTGTTTGTTCACTTTAGTCACTGGAAGACTTTGGCGACGATGATGACGAGGATATGGACGAGAAAGGTTATGAAGAGGATTATGAAGATGACCAGGATTATCTTGAAGATGAAGGAAAACCTTTGGAAAAGAAAGAATCAGGTGAAAAGTTCTGAACATTTTAAGGTTGCTTCAAAGAATAGGCACTCATTGTGGAGTTATGAAATCTGACATTCTTAAGAGCCACTGACCATAAATATCGAGAATCTGCTGACAGTTGCAAAATTTCTTGACTAATTTTTTTTTTAAGGATCCTTTTAATGAAACTTTTTCAAAAATTCTATCAAAAAGTTCTATCATGCTTTTTTTTCTCCAAAAAATCGAATAGTTCAAAATATGCCTAAATGGCCATTGTCCCCTCCCTTGAAGCAATGAAAAATTATGCAACTTTAGCAACTTCGTACACTTCAATGCGATGCAATCCCCTTTTAAATTTTGTGTGCTAGCAGATGGTCCTTTCATCTCTTGGAAAATATTAATTTCTTGTTAAGTTATTACGTTTAAGTCTGAATAGTGACTTGTTGAAATAAAGTACTTCGTGTCTCTTTCGTGGAGGTAAAATAAAGGTCAACTTTGGAGGCCCATGAACAGGTCTGCCATATATACTTAAAAATCATAATATGCATCATTTTAAAGCTTTATCCTTGTATTTTAGTTCCTCCAATTCTCTATCTTGACCCGCTATAAGCAGGACGTCCAGGTTAAAAGAGTTTGAGCTATTTTGTCAAAAATGCAATGCAAACTGCTGAACAGCTGTCATGACCCATTTAAAGGCCTTTAAAAAGGTCTTGTTTGATATATTTACAAATCGAAATATATATCCTCTTTAAGCTTTATCCTTGTAGTTTAATTTCTCTAAGTTTCTTTCTTGGCCCGCCATAGGTGGCATGTCTAGCTTTAAAAGAGTTCGAGCTAGAATGACAAAAAATGTAATGTGATCTGTTGGATGACTGTCATGCAAGAGGTCATGTATTTGGTGGCTAAGTAGGAAGATTGGCCTTGGCCTCTTGTGTGACAGCCGTTCAACAGATCGCATTACTTTACAGGGGGGACAACGGCCATTTAGGTGTATTTTGAACTTTTCATTTTTTTTGGGGGGGGGGGGGAGAAAGCACGATAGAACTTTTTGATATAATTTTCGAAAAAGTTTCATTTAATTTCATTAAAGGTCCTTTAGAAAAAATTAAATGAATTACAAAATTTTGCAACTGTCGGCGGATTTTCGATATTTACAGTCAGTGGCTCTTAAAATCTTTGTTATTAAAAGATACAGAGAACAGTTTACTCTTTTTTGTCATTGTTGCTTTGATTTAAACTAATAGTCCTTTTGTTTTGAGAAAATGTGATCAAAGCTGAGGGAATAGAGAATTCTAGAATTCTCACAACTTTGAAATGAGGTCAAAAGGAAAACTAACCCTTAGCTGTTCATTCATTGATAGTGAACTAATTTTCATTTTTTGATTTGTTTTGTGGGTCATAGTTGACACTTCAGCAGAGAAGGCTGATGAGTTGGATCGAGCCCTAATAATGCTTGAACATGGAGTAGATATTGCCATGCAGGTTGGTAAAGTTATATATAACTCTGTTTTTCTGATTTGATTCTATTCTTTGACAAGAGTTTTTTTTTTTTTTTCAACTTAAGGCTATGGTTAACTTTCTGCTGATTTTAGTGGCAGAAATTTATTTTTCATTATTTAGTTCCTTTCTTAAATGTTTCTGCTCTTTTTTTTTGTTCAATTCCTTTTGTTTAGTTCCTTTCTCTGCCCAGCATTGTGAAAACTGAAGAATACATATTTTCCCTCTGAAAACTCATTTTACATTTTTAATTAGAAGTTTACCAGAAAACCTTGACTTCCTTATAGTCCAGTTTTCCTGGCTTAGGTTATGTCTGGTTTGATTATGGAAGCTAAAAAAAATGTTGTGATACTGTAGTTTTTTCTGCTCCGGTTGTTTCTGTACTTTGATTTGAATTGATATGTCCAATTCTGTGTCGAGAGTAAGTTTTACCTAAGGCCCCTTGTTTGACACCCACTTTGAAATACTAATTTCTTTTACCAGAGAACCAAAATTTGGGCCAAGTACTCCAAAGACATAGAAACTTATGTTGACAAACGGGCCCACTTGGGTAAGGAAGATTTGTCTTTTTCCTCAATAACTCATACTTTCAAACTCAGAAATGCATGAACACCTGAAATAAGTCAGGAATGGTTATTGTGTTTTGACCAATTACAAGAAAGATCAGAACAAGAAATTAAACCACCTGAATGGTTTATCCCTTTACATCCTAATATCACCATACATATTCTCCTCACTGTTCTCTGCACATTTCTTATATTACTGACAAGGAGAATGTGTTCAATGATCAAGAGCACCCTCAGATATGGATCATTTCTTTTGTTGTTGTGACCTTAATGTTGGAATTACCAGTGATAATAAAAATCGAAATTAGATATCACATTTATTCATCCTTAGAGGTTAAAGAGTTATTTTCCCTGATAGAGACACATTCCAGAGATATTTCCATTGTGAAAAGTTTTCTGAGTTTTGTTTGAACACAGTATAAATGAATTATTTTTAAGATTTACCAATAGGTTTCCCTCTTCCCTACGTCACCCTGAAGGCATGTACATGTTGATAACTGAACTTTACAAATGTATGAATTTACCCTGAAAGATTTGAGCTTAATTTAATGTGGTTTTGATTTTGTAGAGTTGGAGTACACCAACAAACTAGCAAAACTTGCACAAACAACAAGAGCTGCAATCAAAGAGGAGGTGGTAACTTTTCCTATGTCTTGTAAATATGTTGTTTTGCTTTGCAAAATTTTTTGGTTAAAACCTGGATAATGTCCAAAGCAACCAAGTTTTAATGCCAGTGTGTTTTTTTTTAGAATTACCTGCCTTTTCAGTCTATTTATGTAACAGCACTTGATAAGGTGAATAAACAATTTCTTCTATTCATTAATATAATTGTTATAAAAGATTGTGTTAATATAATATTTAAAAATAAAATATTTGCAAGTTAGATTTTCACAGACTGGCCAGCTCAGACTGGCACTTGATAATGGTTGACCAGGCCAAGTGTAACAGTGTACATCAAGAAAAGCAAAGATTGTTGTCAACACGTATAATTATTATAAGGTCCAAATAACAAAGTTTGTTAAGAATTTCCCTTTTTTTCCTCCACCTAAAGGATATTGACTATGCTGAGAGTGCCAATAAAACATATGCAGCCCTCTTGGCAAGCCGGTTTATGGAGGTTGGAAACTTAGCACTTTTGGTCTTTTTGCACGTTGAGATGTGGCTACCAGATGCTTTCCATAGTGTGCCATTTGTAGTGCATTATTATAACCAGTCACTTGTTTTTCAAGGGACAGCAAAAGAGAGAATGGAGAATTTGAAAGGGCCTCCCCTCTCCACAATAAGCACCCCTTTACATTAGGCCCTTGTTTGAAGGGTGTGGACACAATCAAGCCCCAGGGTGATTAGAGATTAGGAGATGTTACTAGAGGTTATTAGAGGTTTTGCAGTATCTTATATTGCAGTTTACTGTTCCTTATTTAGCCTTTAACAGCAAGAAGACTTAAGCATGAGAAGATAAGAAAGGACCTAAAGGACAGCTGGGCTAAATCTTGTAAAAAACTGGTAAGACACCTGCAACAATTTGTTTTTATCTGTTTGACATGCCAAGTATCTCTGCTTATTATCCGAATTGTGGGTTATTTTTCCCTTCATATCTTTTGTTTAAAGACTGAGGCAGCAGCAAATCTTAAGAAGGCAAAATCTTTGTATATCCAGAAACAACAGGAACTAGAAAAGGTTTGTATACTTAAGTTTGTAACTAAATTTGTTTAGTTTATGGAGTGTTGGCTTCAAACTTCTTCTTCAGATACTGATCGAACTGTCAATTTCTCTCACTATGGTATTTGTAATAATTAAATTGCTTATCAATATGTTAGCCTTAGCTTTTTTTGGGGGGGGGTATTCTCATCACCTATGTACCTGGCGATCCACGTTTTGTACAGGGGAGTTTCATAGTGATCCTTCTTTTCAACTGTGTGGTAGTTTGTTGAAAGGCTCTGTCATTGGATGGAGTCATTGTGGTTTAATTTTTGAACCAGTTCGCGGAGCATCCTAAGGCGAAATTTTATTTCTTGGGGATTACTCTCACTTTTCTCCATTTCAAATTTTTCTCTATTGAAAGACATTTTTTTTACATCAGTTATCTCTCTTTTTGTCCAAACTAGGAAGAGTCGACATTCTCACGCGGGGCCAAGAAGAAAGAAGGTGATATCAAAAAAGCTGACGAGGCAGAGGAGATGTACAAGTCTTGGGTGGCAGAAGCTAATGCAAGGCAGAGGGAATTGGAAAATACTAAAGCAAATATCCTGGTGGAATTACGTCAACTTGTCTATCAGTGTGATATGACAATGAAGGCGGTAAGTCTTTAGACCATCCCCTCTGAGTCTAACTTTCCCAACCACAGGCGTCTAACTTTTAACCCTTGGGTTATCTATTTAGCTTTGCTTTTATGAGAACCTTCAAGAGCAGAGCAGCCCATAATTATTTCTGAGACAGGAACTCGGGCACCATGTGATGCTTCTAAAGCACCACTTTTGGTAACCTTTTAACTCAACGAAGACAGCAAAAAGGAGAAAACTAGATTTGCCCTCGAAAGCGCTTGACTAGCTAGGCGACAACCTTCATTTTAAAGAAAATATTGACTTGTTAATTAATTTTGACTTTCAATGATTCTCTCGTTAGGTCACATGTAACTATTTCCAGATGATGAATGCGCTTGTATCACCCGGCCCAATTCAGTTTCAGACTCTCGCAGAAAGCAGTAGGAATTATGAACCTGGAAACCAGTTCGCAGAATTCGTTCGTCTACAACAAGCCAATTCACCTCAAGCTGTTGAACAAGTCTTTCAGTTTGAACCGTACTCTGCAGGATAGTATGTACTTTTTATTATACGATAGAGAAACCTTTGTTGAGTTGTTATAGACTATTGCCAGTGTTGAAGGTTTTTAGCTCCAGGTGTGCTTGATTTGTGCCCCCCACTTGGAGCCTCTACAGTAGTCCAACAGTAGTCCAACATTTAAAATGCGAAATTGTCACAGACGTACGCTAACAGCCGGTTGTGTTCGACCTTTTAACTCCCAGAAGTTATTAACATGTAACTTCTTGAAATTATAGTAAGTCACCTTTTAAATAGGTAATGAGAGTCTTAAATTTGGAATAAGACTGAATTTCCTGTCTAATTTACAATTAAGAAAGGTATGGCGTAAGTAGGGAGAATTATTAATTGGATCTTGGAAGGTGAAGGTTTAATTACACTTGCTGTCTTCTTGCTCTGGTTTTTTTTAACACATTCCCTCAACTGACCTTCAGAATTTCTCAGAAACAAACCATGACATTGCCCCTTTAATGTTTCAGCCCAGACAGAGGACCACAGACTCCGTCACGCCACAACTCCTTATTTGATTCACGTAACATTCATATCCATTCCGCCATGGAGGAGACAGCGAAGATTTCATCACCATTTACCCCTCGCCGTAATAAAAGTCTTCAGCTGCACAATGTACAGAGTGTAAACAGCTCGCAACAGCCGATCAATGCCTGGAGTAATCTAAAGGAACACAACAGTGATGGTGACAGTACAACTAGTCGATCCTTACCAGGGTCCCCCTCGGGCAGCCCGACCTCAGATCGTAAAGCCAAAATTCCTCGCGCCCAGTCTCTTGAGTTTATCTCATCTGATGATGCTGAAAACAAAGATGAGAGAAGAAGTACTAACGGTAAGAGTTAGTTACCCACGTCACAGGCATAAGCGTGAGCCAACATGGTCAGATATAGGAACATGTTGATCAACAGTTAATGGGGAAGCATTCTGTGGAGGAAATTGTTGTAGTGATACACATGTTATTGTCATTTTGAAAGATACAAAAACTGCGAAGATAGCTCCTTTAAACCTGGAACTTACTAAACGTTTTGTTTAAAGGACCTGTCAACCCAGGCTCCAATAGAAGACGTAAACCCAAGGAGCGCCCATCCGCGGGTCCCTTCCAGAATATCCGCCTGTCAGCATCAGCGAAGACGCACACGTTGAAGAAACTCCGCTCGGCCTCCAAGTGTCGTGAATGTGACAGTTATGTGTATTTCAATGGTGCAGAATGTGAAGTGTGTGGTCTGACTTGTCACAAGAAGTGTTTGAAAGAGCTCAACATAAGATGCGGAAAGCTCTCGGTAAGGGTAATGATGCGGCTCTTAGACTAACTATTATTAGTTTTGTACTAATCTACTGATGACCTGTTGCTTCAAAATTCAATTTTCTCTAATTTTTTAAAACCTCCCCTTCAACCGATGTGAAACCGAACCTGGTAAATTCTACAAGTCAAATATATTAATGATCGTTTTTGGTTCGAGCCGTCAGACTATTTAGTTGTCGAATGACGTATGCCTTTGTTAAGGTTGTTAATCCTTTCACTCCCAGATCTCGTTAGTAATTCTCCCTACTGTTTGCTACACAATGCTTATGAATGTAAGTTGGAGAATTTGGTATTGGATCAACTGAAAACGAGATCAAGGAGATCGTTTTCTGATTTAAAAAACCCTTAAGATAGGTTTAAGTTAGGCAAGGGGACTAAAACTGTTTTGAATTTTGTATTGAAAAATTAATTTGCTTTTTTTATAGCTATCGTTATAGTATTATAATCTATTTTTTACAGAATGGTCAACGGCGCATGACAACGTTCGGAGTGGACTTCAATAGTCATCTTCGACATTCGGCTACTGAAGAGGAAAACATACCTCACATTATCTCATCGTGTATTGACGAAATTGACAATCGAGGTATGTAGGCTACCTGAATCAGTTTGCTGTACTGTACTGCACTGTACTGTACTATACTGTACTGCGCTGTTCTATACTGTACTGCGCTGTACTGTACTGAACTGTACTAAACTGTACTATACTGTACTGTATTGTACTGCACTGTACTGTACTATACTGTACTGCGCTGTTCTATACTGTACTGCGCTGTACTGTACTGAACTGTACTAAACTGTACTATACTGTACTGCACTGCACTGTAGTGTACTGTACTTCGACACTGGTGATCTGATGTTCAATTGTGTCGCTACTCTGTAAAGCATTGAGTCCTTACCTCTTCCCTGCATCATAACCTCCTACTGCGGTCAGTCATCAGCGATTCTTTTACCCTGCGAGTGCTAAATATTCCGTTCAATTGTTCAAGTTGAAGCCACCTAATTGGATCGGTGAGATCGAGGAGAGCCAAGAGCGAGCAGAAAAATATTCTAGGGAAGTGGTAGTGAGGATGACAACAGTGTGAAAAGGGAAGGGGTGGGGTAATGTAGGAAAATTGAATTTCTTTCCGACCTCCCTACCCCTCCTAGGTTTGTCCGCTCCAGGCCCTCTTCGATCTTACCAATCCTAAATGGCGCTCGCCAGAAAACATGGCTGTCTACTTTTTGGTCCAATCGGATAGCGAGCCAAATATCCTCTGATTAAAGCTCACAGTTGGCTCGAATTAACTACTTAAATTTTTTTTTATGAATTTGAACATCATTTACGTCTTTTCTTTATTTTGTAGGTCTTGATGTCAAGGTTAGTTCTCAATGTCCTATGGAATTTCTCGTCGTTGTCTTTGCTATTTGATTTTCTTTCTTATCCTTTAAGTCAACTGAGACAGTTCTGATATCTTTCAGGGAATATACCGGGTGTCTGGAGTCAAATCTAGGGTGGAGAAACTTTGCCAGGTAACGCACTCAAAATTTCCTTCTTTGCTTACAGTTTTGGATCAAACGGCGACGTCTTAGCTTCTAACTGTGTTTTTATATCTGCAGTCGTTTGAAAATGGAGAGTACCAAGCTGACTTGTCAGATACACCACCCCATGTCATAGCTGCCGTTCTTAAACTCTACCTCCGACAGGTGAGCAAACTTCAAGTCTGTACCTCATTGCCGTTAAGGTTTTGCGTGCATTGGATGTTGAACTTTCCAACTCGATATATTGCAAGATTGCGTTGTTTTTGTTTTTTTAGCTCCCAGAGTCGCTTTTGACTGTCAAGCTCTATCCGGAATTCATCCGCGTTGCTAAGGTGAGATTCATCAGATTAGCTTTATTGTTGTTGAAGACTTGTGTTATTTAACTTTCAATGGTCTTGTTTTTATCCTGACAGGAGAGCTTCGCCATAATAGACAACTCCACGACGTGCAAAGCAGCTTCGGAAAACGAAGATATCCAAGAAGAGTACCAAAGCCTTACCCGAAGACTTCGGGAAGTCGTCATGCAGCTTCCGACAGCTAACCGTGTGACTGCGGCGCGTTTGATTAAGCATCTGAGGAGAGTTTCAGATCACGATGAAGCGAATGCCATGCCCGGAAGCAACCTGGCAATCGTGTTTGGACCCACACTACTGAGACCAAGGTAAGAAAGTTTTAGTTTCACCCATACGTTAGAGAACAAGCGACACTTTTTTTATTATAAAAATTTTCTTAAGAAACGGGTGAGAATCTGACGGTCGTGTTAGAGTCCTGTGTGTTGTTGTTGCCATACGATGACAGAATTGAAGCCATTATCGGCAAAATTTCTATAGAAGTACAGTTTATCCGCTCCTACAACCAGCCCGTAGGTTTATTTTTTGCTTTAGCCTGGGTGTTTACTCATAGATGTCGTTTACTGTTAATCTTTTTCTGCAGTGAAAACGAAGTAACTACCACGTTGTCTTCTCTAGTGGATATGCCTCACCAGACTCGCCTAGTTGAGCTGCTTATCGCAAGTCCTGAGGTAAACAAACAAAAAATTAAATACTTAAGCTATTAGTGCACCTACGTCTCTCTCCAATTTTTAACGGTCCTGTCTGTTTTCGGAAGATTTTGTACATGTCCTGTTGTTTCCAGACGGTTCCGTCTGATCCCGCTCAGTTTCGTCTGTTATTGGACGGATCCATACGTTTTTAAATGCATTTTGAACGATTTGTAACAAATTCTTTCAAGGGTATTCTAGATGGTGCAGGGTTTTCCCCAGCTGTGCTCATCGACACTTAAGTTCAATTTGGGGCGGTGGGGGCCTGTTTCCTGACATTTCCAAGAACCCTAGTACCTAATCCGGCCATCGCAATTTCATTTTTTCTTTTTCTTCTTCTTAAGGTATTTGAATACCCTGAAGCCGACGATTCAATATCACGGGAAAGACCTGTAGAAGTGAGTGGCACACATTGCATATTAACTAGGTTGTCGTACAATTATGGTCCAAACGCTAAATCTCCCAACTGATGGTAATTTATTCTTTCACTTACTAATCCTGTTGATTTAATATCATTTCAAAACAGCTCCCAAAGTTGGTAAGCGAATACATGTTTGCAAGAGGTGCTCATATAACTGACCAGTCTTGTTCATCTTTCTCGGTAGAAATTCAGTCCTCCCAAGCCGCTTGAAAGAGAAGGCAGTTTGGTAGTAATCCAGAGTATGCGATCTGCTGGTAATTTCTTGTTCTAGAATTGAAAATACGTGGAGACTACATACTGGACACTGAGAGTGTTTCTTACACGGATCGTAGAGAAAAGGATTTGTTCCTATGACAGCCTTGTACTATTAAACGTCAGAAAAACAAAACCAAAATAATCCCAAAGTGCATAACAACTTTTGGACAGAAGTGTAAGGTTGTTTGCTCTGTAATTGGTCCACAATACATGCGCCACTCTCTAAACCAATCATGTTTTCCCGCGCTTTAGGCGGCTTGTCTGTTCTTACTCTGAGTAGTCATCGGCTCCTCAGATTTTTTTGCTTTCTTCTGATTGGCCGTTGTAATTACTGGTTTTGGTTTTACGACTCTCAATCAACAAGCGCTTTTTCAAAGAATATCGGCGAATAAATCGCTTTACTCCCCCCCCTTTTTTTTAGGAAATAATCCAGACGACAGTTATGAGGCGGGGGATGAAGAGAGGTAAGTGAACAGTCAATTTTTCCGGTTCTTATTGGTTTAAATCGATCACGTGACGCGATAGTGTTCATCCGTGGAGAGGCACTAGGGACCTTAAGTAGTCAGGACGGCAACGCCAAGGAAGACTTCGATTAAAAAATGAATTTCTACTCTTAGTTAGAATTTCAAAAATGGCCGCATGAGCTTACTGTCTCATACGGCGCCACAGTTCAACTTCAGCATGACGTATAAAAGTAGCGTTGAGTTCCAAATGGAAATTGAAATAATTTGCCGTCGCCGTTTCGGTTCGCAGACGACGCAAATTTTGGCGATTTCACGATGTTGTTTTGCATAGGACGGCTAAGAAATGTACAAAGTTTCAAAATACACGTGCTGAGCTATTGTTCTGCCAATTAGATCTCTTGTTTTTACCACGTCCTCGTTGCCGTCGCCGTCGTGGTTGCTTAAGGTCCCTGTTAAGTGTTTTAAGATTGAAGGAAAAACAGCCACACACAGGTATGATCAGCGAGGTTTAGAAAAACTATCATCCGGAAAGCCACACAGAAAGCCATATCCAACGGGAATTAACTCCTTTTTTTCTTTTGAAAACGTTTACTACGGGACCAGCTATTATTTATTGTTTGGGAAGGGAGGTGTCGGAGGATTTTTGGGCATCACATGGTTATCAGGGGGAACGAAGGGGGATCAGTTATTGCTTACAGAGTATAAGGGGGGGACTGTCGAATATTGACTGCTTAGGGGCGATCATTAGATTACTCCATAGCCTTGTTGTGGGGGGGGGGGGTCAGGTAAATTAATTTTAATGTGACTCAAACAAAATCTTCCGAACCCCCTTCCTCCAGATGTTAAATAATGGCAGGTCCTAATGGACTGGTTTTTTAAAGGAGGTCTGGCCCAAACCGCGGTTTTACAAAAGCCGTGGGCCTTTGGTATTCTCTATAAGAGAGTTGATTTAATTGTATAAATGACCTTCCACTGTTAGCTTTTGACCCTCTTCACACTGTTTAGCTCAACTGAAGATGTTTTAGAACGCATTTTTGTTAAACAACGACTAAACTTTGTTTAAATAATCGCCCAATGAATCTTGGGAAAAATTTGGAAATAATAAAACAACTACATATGATGTACGATCCTCGCAGTAGATAGCGCTATTTAAGCAATAGCGAAAATCAGACCTGAAAAAAATCAGGCCTGTACGGGATTCGAACCGCTGACCTCTGCGATACTAGTGCAGCGCTCTACCAATTGAGCTAACAAGCCAACTGAGAGCAGGCCGTTAAGTTGATTCGTAATAAACCCGTGAAAGTGATAAATGAGATACAATGAAATATATGAATTTCATATATTTTGAACTGCGGTATTAGATACATATGATGTACGATCCTCGCAGTAGATAGCGCTATTTAGAGCGCTGCACTAGTATCGCAGAGGTCAGTGGTTCGAATCCCGTACAGGCCTGATTTTTTTCAGGTCTGATTTTCGCTATTGCTTCAATAGCGCTATCTACTGCGAGGATCGTACATCATATGTATCTAATACCGCAGTTCAAAATATATGAAATTCATATATTTCATTGTATCTCATTTATCACTTTCATGGGTTTATTACGAATCAACTTAACGGCCTGCTCTCAGTTGGCTTGTTAGCTCAATTGGTAGAGCGCTGCACTAGTATCGCAGAGGTCAGTGGTTCGAATCCCGTACAGGCCTGATTTTTTTCAGGTCTGATTTTCGCTATTGCTTAAATAGCGCTATCTACTGCGAGGATCGTACATCATATGTATCTAATACCGCAGTTCAAAATATATGAAATTCATATATTTCATTGTATCTCAATAAAACAACTCTTTGTATTCTTTTGAAGAATGACGTGGTTTATTAGTGGTTGGTTTATTAATTTGTAATAATAATCCATACATTACTGATTTACATTCGTGTAGCTTGATCAACACACCAGACATAAGCATATCTCAGCCTCACTCGGACCACTCTCCTGTTCGACGCAATTCCAGCTCCCCGGCGTAAGTAAGATGCATGCGTGACTTTCATACGTAACGCAATCTTCCTACTTTGTGCATGACAAAAAGCTGTATGGGTTGTACGGTAGTCATAAGTTGTCACCTTTGATTTTTCAGAGCAATCAACGCATCCCAACCAAAGACCATAAACATACCACCGTCGCCTTCGCCTTCAACGTAAGTGAGAGAATGGCATAATTTTATTGTAATTTCCTTTGTTACTCCATTTTTTCTCTGTAAAGCCCTTTACACCCTCACGTCAGTATGCGTATTCTCCATATTGTACTATATACATTTCGTAATGTGTTAAAAAGGAGAATTTATTAAACAATTAAGAGCGTCTTTGGTTCGTGATCGTTTCTTTTATTCTCGTTACCTTAATGTAAGATTCAGGGTAACATCGTAAGGAGAAATTCGATGTTAGTCACTCTCCAAGGTCAAAGGTTTAACTCCCGGTTTTTACCAACAGTAAGTCTTTGGTGATATGTCTGCTCCGCATTTGGTCATTGGGCAGAGCTTACTGTACAGTATATCGGCCTTCGTTACATGTCATCATCTGTAACATCGTAAGATCTTTGACAAAAGAGTAGTGCAGTTACAACCCACAATTCCTCTATTCGCTCTGACGAAGGGCTAACACTCGAAACGTCAACTATAGAAACTCTTTCAGGAGGCCAATTTACTTTGTCAACTCATTTAATAGAACCAAATTATCTTGTAATAGCCCCATCGACTCGTAGCACCGCAGTTTCTCTAGAAACTCGCCCCTTAGCGCAGTTACACTTGCAAAAAAGTTGGACGTGTAGACTCTTCAAAAATTGTTCCGGCTCGATCTCCTGGCGTAGGCACCTTAATTGTGTATCCATTCTTCTAATGACCCTCCCCTCTCTGGAGAGTAAATTGGTACAAGGGCGATGTTGGGAAAAAGGGATGTCATCCACGGAAAGGGAAACACTTCAGATCGCTTCTGTTGACACAACGGAAACTGGGATAATCTGCGACTGAGTTGGCCCAATTATACTAAGTGTAAAGCTGACTTTCCGTGTTTCTTTTCCCAAAAGCCATGTCCCTTGAATAAGCGATCTCTTTGCTTTATTCTTCTTAGAAACTTCAATGCTCACCGCTATTAGTGGCTCCAATCTCTCTGGAAGAATGAAGTGCTAATCTGTATGTGTAGACAACGAAGGCAGGCTTCCCTAACGTTACTTCTCTCGGGGTTGTTAGTAGAACTAAATGATTATGAGACAAAACAAACCGATAAACAGCTTCATTTGAGTTGTTAAAATTGAAATAGCACCCAGAGTTATTCCATTGGTAGTATGCGGGATTTTGAACAGTCTTTGTTTTTGCTCTGCCATGCTAGTGAATAGTAAGTTGCTTAGCTTAGTGAAGAGAGAGGTCACAATGAAAGACGGGAGCCATTATTCATGGCTGTATGCTGTTTTGTTTACAGGAGGAGCAGCCTTGGATTTGGATCAGAGTTTTTTGATCTTCTTGCGAGGTCCAACAACAGAAGTGAAGAGGTACGTTGGCACATTGGTTTGTTTGAGTTGTTACTTTACTAACAGTAATAGTTACAGCAAGTTTCGAACCTGCTTATTAATTTGAACTCAAGCAAAGATAGAATGGCGCAGAGATTTTAGAGATTTCTATCTTCCTCTTTCTTCCTCCTTTCATATTTAGCTGAATGATCGCGCGCATTACAGCATCCCAGAGTTCCTGCTGTCAGACTCGCCGCGTGAGAGAGTTGCAATTCCTCGGGAAGATTCCGATATGGAGGATGAGTACGAGGACGACACTACTCAAGGTCAGCGGGTTCCGTTTTCTTCGAAAGCTAAAAAAGAGGGCTGTGCTTAATAAAATAACTGTGTCCAATCTGGCCAAGGAGTTTTGTTGATAATCTACCTTAACTCTTTACACTCTAACATCAGTGTTAATATTCTCCTAACTCTTTTCGATCCCTTTTCCTTGATACTGACAAAGAGAATTCGTTCAATTATCAAAGCTTCTTAGGTTGACGATCGTTTTCTTTATGCTTATGATTTTAATGAAAGAATCAACAGTATAACTGCAAGGAAAAATAGGATGATGATCACTCTTATGTATAAAAGGTTAAAACTAAGATTATATATTTTTTATTTTGTGTAATTTTAGGAACAAGTGGATCTCGTACTCCAGACGACGATCTGGATTCTTCTCATTTTAGTGCTGCAAGACGCGTAGGCTCTCCACGGTCCTCTAACGAAAACTTAGCGGACGATGATAAGGTCAACTCAATTCGGGAACCATCGTTCTCGGTGATTTCTCGGAGTTCTTTGTCTTATTCCTTCGCTCCGAGCTTCACTTCAGATGTCACTAATTCACTATTACCCGATCCCTCTGATAGCGTTGGATCGGACAAGATAAATACCTCGAGAGGCGTCGGGATTCCTTTTGATGAAACACGGATCTTTAATGGTCAATATGATTTTCGCAATCGGTCATCTTCGGGAAACACTGCAGAAGAAACTCGTCCACGAACTTTTGTAAAACGAAATTCTGATCTTCCAGGCCGGGCTGGAAACGTTGCTGACTACAGCAAGGTATTTTATCCAATCGGGATGAAACAGTCGGCTAGTTACTCTAATCTTCACAAAGACCCCAATTCCATCGAGGAGGAAGTATCCTTAAGAGCGATTTCTGAAGTTGCCAGTTCATCTTCCAACACAGTAACCAGCTCGAAAAGCGACATACTTGATAGAGATGATCTAGCCGAAGGCGATGATCATACTTATCTTGTCAACCAATCAGTGGCTGTAATTGATGTTGACTTTAAAGGGGCGCTGTTACCTGAAGGGGTAGGGGACAGTTCGGTAATTGGTTCCACGGCGAGCGCGGTCAGTCCCGTGCAGTCCTCAATTAAAGGGAAAGCAGAGAGCAAAGTGGTAGCTTCATCTCTGACCCCACCGCAAAGCCCTGCCCAGTCTCCCTCTAGCGAGTATAAAGATTTCGATGTCTCGTTAACAACCTCAGCCGATAAACCCGCTTCCGTTCCCGAGATCCCATCGGAGACCGGTCCACGTGAGCTAATTATTCCTGTGATGACGGCTTTGCAGGAGAGAAGATCTCCGACTCCAAACTCTCCCACTGCTGAAGAATCCTCCGAGTCGCAGTCTTCAGATAGAGCTGAAACTCCGGTTGATGCAACGCCTGAAAAGAAGGCAGTCAGTGTAGTTGACGATAAAAAGCCTGAAATGAAAGGGAAGCCTCGGTCCACTTACACTACTCGGGTATCAGTCAAGGATCGGCTACAGCAGTACGAGCGAAATCGTTCGGCAAGCGTCGACTCTAATCGGAAAACCTCGTCGGAGCTATTTAGTCCGAACACTGTAGCGTCTCGAAAGCAGAGATTTGAACAAAGAGAGCGAGGAGTGTACAAGCGCGTCAGCGACATGACAACTGGGAAGCCAAGAAGTGACTCCGGCGGTAGTGGATCGGGCTCGGCCAGTGGTAGTCCTAAGTTGTCAAGGAAATATCTCAATGACACTGACGATGGAGACAAAAATAAGCTGGTAAACGATAAGCAATGCGAACCACGTCTTCGAAATAGAAAGGAGAGGTCAGAAAATACCGACAGTCCACGAAATTTGATTCTCGACAAACTTGATCGGCAGCGAGAAAGTGAAGATGACTCTTTTAAACTTGATTTAAACGATGGAGCCACTCTGTCTCCGAGAGAAATCGACTTTCCCATCGATAGTTTGGGTGCTGCAGATAAGAATAGATCTGAAAGAACACGAAGAAGTCCGAGTAATAGTCCGAGGTCGAGTCGGACAAGTACTCGTTCTTCGTTTCCCGACGATAGTAAGGAGGAGGATCGAGAGCCCCAGTTCGTGTAATTTTGTCGTCGTTCAATTGGTAATTTTCCAGTTTTCTGTCCAGGAGTGCGTGACGTCTAAAGCGCTCGGTTAGGCTCTGTGATAAATATCACAACTTAAGACAAAATCAACTTCGTTTCCCGTCCATATCGTAAAGAATGACTGAAATAAGACCATTGTTGGAACATTAACTTTATTGTTATGTGGTGACCGGAGTTTGATGGAAATCATTTGCTTGCTTGGAGAGCTATTGATGTTCTTTTGAAGTTTATGGAAACTTTTCTTTAAGAACTTTACCGCCACAGTCATCTTTATACATGTTTTTCGTTACTTTTTAATACCCTGTTGAGGAAACAACCCCACTGTTAATCTTTTACGCCCTCGAGGTTGATCCTTTCACTCCTAGTAATGACCAATGAGCAAATTCTCCTCACTATATCCTTGATGTCAAGCAGAAAGGTGTTGAGAATTCAGAATAGTGTTGACTTAAGACCTAGTCACACGCTTCTTTCGTGCTTAGCAACCTACCGCGTGCATCCATATTTCAATAGCGTTTTATAACATGACATTGATACATTGTAGCTAAAGAGTTCCCTTTAATTTAACAAATCTTACGTGAACAGAAAAAAACAAGCGCGCGCGGAAAAAAATAGTCTTTGCATTTGCTCACGTCAGCAGCGTTAACCCATGGGCAAATTGACCGATCAGACTGCGCTCTTTACTTTGGTTATGTTACAAACAAAAAGGGGTTAGGTTTCTAAAGAAACTATGGTGCTGCGTCACGGGGGGTAACGAGGTGATTTGGTCATATCAACTAAGTTGAAATTGTAAATTGGCCACCGTAAAGAGTTAAAAAGCTGACGTTTCGAGCGTTAGCCCTTGGTCTGAGCCCTTCGCTCTGACCAAGGGCTAATGCTCAAAATGTCAGCTTTTTAACTCTTTACGGCGGCCAATTTACAATTTGAACCTATTTGATATAATGATATTACATCAGAAATAAAAGCATCGCAAATGGTGAGGAGAATTTGTATTGTCATCTTTGGAGTGAATGGGTTTACTTAATTTTTCGTCATACACGATCATCAACCGTCAGTACATTTGACCTAGTACTGAGAATTTTACGTACTTCTATTATTGGTTTTTAAGATAAAACAACCTTACCTAGTGGAATAGTATATTTTTGTATCCGTAGTTTAATCAAGAATGTTTCATAGTGTTCGAGGCAAAATTTTCTCGAATGGAGAATTAGATTTATTTTGGGTTAGTTTGTATATAGCAATCACTTTATAGATGCCAACAGTGGCGAACTTAATGAAGAAAATCTTTTTGACTGCCGCCTTAGTTTAAAGTCGCGACAACTGCTCGTGTTCTTTGGAAATAAAATAAAGGCGAACGTAACCTTCAAATATCAATTTGTCGTTTCGTGACAATTAAGATTTACTTTGTGTGCATGTTTTTGTTTGTTTGTTTCTTTTGTGTTTTGTTTCGTCTTTTTTGTTGGTTATTTATGAACTTAATGGGAGGGAGCTTGGGGTTCATGGTTACATTATTTGTGGTCTTGTGTCGATTCATCGTCTGTTTTTTCTGTCCGTAATGTTCAGGAATATAATCGAAGTTTTCTTCAAATGTACACGCGGTAAACAATATCTAAAGGAGAAGGGATGGCACAGATGTGAGAGCACTCGCCTCCCGCCACTGTGGCCCGGGTTCGTTTCCCGGACCTGGCATCCTATGTGGGTTGAGGGCTGATAGTTTCGAAAGAAACTGTTTGGGGCTGCGTCGGTGGGGGTAACGAAATAATTTGGATATATCAACAAAGTTGAAATGGTAAATTGGCCACTGTAACGATTACAAAAGCTGACGTTTCGAGCGTTAGCCCTTCATCGGAGCGAATAGTGGAATTGTGGGTTGTGTGTGCTTTTAAAGGCAGAAAATGGAGCTACGTTATTGGTGGGAACATGGCAACGAGAAAAACAAGAATAAATTAGTGGAATGAAAAGCGTTCGTTGATCCCTGTGGGATTTAGACTGCCGGTTTGAAAGATGAGCTTTTGTTCAACATTTTTACGGCTTTCCGTGCTACCTAAGTGTAAGGAAAGACCGCAGATTGCCGTATGTTGTTTAGAATGATTAGGTAAATTAAAATGCCTAGCGACTGGTTTCGATGTGTCTTTGTCATTCCTTTCCACGTCTCGAAGGTGTTCTCGGAATCGGTCACCTAGTCTTCTGCCTGTTTCGCCGATGTATATCTTTTTGCGATAAGTACAAGTTATGCACTAGATCACATTGGCGGAGGTGCACGTAATGTGATCGGTGATCTTAATGGATCGTTTAGGTCCCGATATTTTATCAGTGTTGTGAATGAAAGGACATGTTTTGCATCGTGCACGAGCGCATTTAAAAGTGCCTGGTTGGTCATTAGACTGAAAAGAACTTCTGATTTTTTGGTCAGAAGTTCTTGGTCACTGAAAAGACTTCAATATAAATGAATAATATGAACTTCATATATACATTGTATATGTGGGTTGAGTTTGCTATTTTACGTGAGTTTGCTATTTTACGTGAAACGTGAAAGGGCCAGCTGACGTTTGCCGTTTCACGTAACCGCGGTGCTAAATCTTCCCATTATCGACTCTATGTCTAAGTGGATTATGTTGTAGCTTTAGTTCTACTGTTTAAGGTTTAGCCAAAATAAAGTTACAGGTGTCTGAAAGGAAAACTTTATAAGCGCCCCCCTCGATTAAGTGCCCTCCAAGCGCCTCCCCTTTTAGTCGAAACTTAAAATAAGCAATCGGGCGCTCATTTGAGGAAATACGGTTTTTTTACCCATCGTCAGCTGGGAAAGCGCACTCCGAAATCCGTCAGAAGGAGGTGATCTCAGGCAGATTTCCGATTACGAAATCCGATCTCCCCCGATGCTGTCTTCGTGATGAAGGCCCTATTTGGCATTTTAGACCCGCCAATAGATCGTTTTCACGTGACGTCACAGAATTAATTTCCGCCATGTTGGTGCACATCCGAGTCACGTGTTTCAGTAAGAAATATATGCAAACAGAGTCCAAAGTTATAATTCTTCTCAGTTCACTGTCGAAAATTATGGCTTCCGAGGAAAAAAAAAATTCTTCGTCTGATCCTGACAATGTTGTTCAAATTCCCCTGTCTGATTACGCTAAAAAGCTGGATGGGAAAGTCAGAGAGCGCTACGTTAAGAAAATCTCGACGATTGGAATCGATCCTGCCTTGATAGAGGGGAAACACTTCGAACCTGACTGTCTTCCGCCGGTTGAATCGACAGATTTACTCTGTTATTTGGTTCTTGAGACCAGCTTTTACACGCAAAAGCAATTTAAAGCCTTTCGTAGTCTGGAAGCTTACAATCAAATGGTTTCGGGGTTTGTTTACAACGTGCAAGGGCATATGGTCGCAAGCAAGTTTGTCGTGTTGGCGAAAGTGCGGCACTCTCAGTGGATGAACGAGGCCTTGATTCCAATCTGGATCATTACCGAGAAAGATGGAACAATAAACTGCGCGCATTTAAGTTTCATTAAAGTGAGAACAAATTCTTGAAACTGTGACAAAGTTGGCGACTTTCTTACAACGAATTTCGAAACATACTGTAGAACTGTTTGCAGGACATCATAAGCAGGCAATCCAGTGTAAAATCTCACCTTCTCGTTGTCATTTGCGAAGTAAGTCTCGTCGAATGTTGGTTTGGCAGTCGAGGTGTGAAATAAATAATCGAACTCCTCAGTTTGAGTAGTCTCCCTCGCAGCCGTTTTTTCGGATGTCACGCAACGCTCCCCCAAAAAGAACGGCTGCTGACAACCGAACAACATTCCTTTCTTATTGTCCTTGCGGTTTGTTCGCGGTCTATTGAACAGACCAATCACATACCAGAAAATCTGAATGATGTAAGATTTCGCGCGAAAATGTGGGATGTGGCAGATCTAGCTATCATGTGGGAGGAAACACCAAAGAAATTTGTCGATGAGAGCTCAAAATGTTTCACATGTTCATTCTTGTGCCCAGGTAAAGATAGAGTATACATTTTTGGGAAAACTTCTCACAATTTCGTTGAAATTATAAAATCTACGCTTAACATAGACGTCAACTGCTACGCCAACGACACGAATGCTAGATTGTTTGATTGCAAGACATTGTGCTACAAGCGGTTGTTAAAGTTTCAGCGAGCAACTGAGAAAGTTGAAGAAGCTAAAAGGGAAATACAAGACGCCTTTCAATCTAGGCCAAGGGCTAAACGCTTGCTTCGACATACAGATGGAGATCAGGCGGAAAAAAGCGCTTGCTTGCCGTCAACAAACCGGGCGAAGGCTTCGAGAACACTGCAATTTAGCTCGGCCAACGTCTCCTCTACTACTTTTACTTCTTTATTTGCCAGTCCGCCACTGCTAGCTGGATCGAACTCGATCAGTTCTGTTCGTGGCTTCTTATCACCGGTACAGGAAATCGGCCCGAATTATCGAGTGTTTCCGCACGTTGGTACAACGCAAGACTTTCGCCCCCCTTTGAGCTCAACCCCTTTGTGGTCGTCGGCAAACCTCAGTGGAAACAGCCGCGTGGAAACTCAACAAGTGAGGCTATCTGTGCAGTATCCCAGCAAAAGTCTGAACAAAACTCTGCACGGAAGTTATGAGAAGGTTGGTAAAGCACTCGCTCATGGGGTTCCCTCAAGCATTGCGACAGCAGTGATGAATTGTCCACCGGTGAGAAATCAAATTTTAAGAAAGGTCATGAAAGTAGTCTCAAATGAAGTAACTGGTCTGTGTTCAAAAGCGAATCCTTCGATTCTCCGAAAAACGGGAAAAAAGGATCTGGAGAAGTTTGATGTAGAGGATGTTTGTAAGGAGTGGCGCGAGAGAGCTCCAGTTTTTTACTCCTTTCTTCTTACGACTGCTGTAAACAAGAACACGAAAAATTTCACGTGGTTTGGAAGCCTCGCAGTTGCAGGGTCTGTTCTCTTAAAACAGAGAAACCGTGAGATGAATGCCACTTCCGCGATTATGGGTGTTATTCTCAAGAGTAAGGCAGCGGAGGTATGGTTTTAATTAGTTTCAATGAATTTACCTTTGGCAAAACGCAAATGTTGCTTTGACAAATATGGTTGCTTGGCTGCTGATTTCCTATTCACCATCGATAACATTTACCACTTACCGACCTTTCATTATTTTATTATTCGTGTCTAATATGTTCTCGCGGAAATTCTCACGAATTAGTTGATTTTGGGAGGCGTTAAAATTAAGGCGTACTTCATGTCACTGTTATTATGAATATTATTATAATAGTATTACTATTATTGAATTTTAGTTGTCCAAAAGCAGGGCGAAAAAAATTGTTTATGACCCTGCGATCTTCCCTTTTACCCAATAGGCTATCCTCTGCAGATTCAACAAGCTGAAGTTTACCACCTCAAACCGCCAAACTTTGAGAACTCTGGATACATTGGGTGAAAACCATGACAGCTATTTAAAACAGACGAGAGAGAGGATTACAAAGGAAAATGAAGATCTGCACCTGCTTAAAGAGGAGATCAAAACTTTAACTAATGTGCATGCTTCTCATCTTTCTTCTGGATCAACATGTAACTGCAGTGAAGAATTGTCTGTACTGAGGAAACAAGCATTTGAGTTGGAGAAGTCCAGTCATCCAGGTTTTGTTATTTCATTTGACAATTTGGATATTCAGTTGCAAAGGAAAAATATGTCAGTGGAATCACAAAACCGGGATTACCACTGGGTAAATCACCAGATGATTGAGAACCGTGTGTCTGGGGCTCATCTGAAATCGAAAGGACCGCAGGCAAACCTCGAGGAAGTTTCAAACCTCAAATTTCTTCCTACTCTCGATGACCAACAGCGACAACGGTCCAACTATATTATACTCACATCACGGATCCTGGTTAACTACTTTGATGTTTTGGCTGCTCTGAAGGATGCATGCATCCTTCATATCCCCCACAAATACACAAATGAGATGTCTCAGAAGACCAAAAAGGTATTTTTTTTAATGTGTAAAAGTATTACCTAGTATGCCTTAAGAATGCAACTACTAACCTATATATACCATAAACATTAACATCTACAGCTATTTATGACCAGGTGACCATTATATACAGGGTGGTGGCTTTATAAAGATACAGAAAATATAAGGCCAAACTAAATTTTTGGGAATTTGTTCTGTACGTGACTGTAATAGTCAAAGGGTAACAGCTACATACAGGGCAGTTATACACAGGTTTGACTGTATATTAGAAAGCATGCATTCTTTTGCTTTCCTTACAGTTATGTACTAGATAAACACCCCACAACACTAGGGGAGAATAACTTTGGCTAAAAGTAGGATTAGTTTATAATAATCAATTTTTCAGAAATTATGTCCGAGGAGAAAAGATGCAAATTAAATTTAAACATGAATGAAATGGGGAGTAAAGGAATAAATGGATAGGTAATAAATGTTACAGTTACATAACAGGTTTGGGATTCTTTCATAAGGGCTTGATGGTTGATATGTGGCCATAGGTACTCAAAATATTATTGTTTTAGTAACTTTTATACACCATTAGATGTTTGTGCTGTAGTTTGTTTCCTGCCCTAATTATGTTTTCAACTCTTTAAAATAACAGCATGAGGTTTTAATTATCTTTGAAAGTCGAATGTTGTTTACTTTTCAGGTTCCACTCGGCATCATGTTCAAAAATGAGAATGTCAATGAGGACATGGTTTCCATCTTGCAGCAATTATTTTCCTACCTTCCAAAAACTGGTGATGGGGGTGTTGATGGTCAGCTATTCTCCGGTGACCAACTAACAGTCGAAAGGGCAGTTAATGTCATTTCCGCTGTAGCAAATGGTCTTACTCCTCAGGATCGTTTGGAAGGCATCAACCTTCAGTTGGGTGACTGGCATGCAGCCGTGAAAGTTCTCAGTGTAAGTACCACAAATATTAATAGCTAGTTGGAGCAATAAATTATTAGCTTAAATTAACTTTGTCAAATGAGTGTCTTGTTTTAAGTAAGTTTATTCCGAGTGGGGTTCCTAGCTCCCCAGATTGTTTTGACTCAAGCTTTAAAAGATGAGAAGATTCTTAACAGCAGTCACTATGATAAAAATAATGAAAGACATTTCGATCGTTGCTATATTAACTTATAAATTATTATTATTAGAATTTCCCCCAATCTTTACCTGACACCTATCAAATCAACAAGTACTAATCATAATTTTTTTTTCAACAGCTAATATACTCCAGATTCTTTAGTGGCAAGTCAGATTCTGATCTCTGTACCCTTTTCTCAGACCGCACACTTGTCAACAGGAGGAATGTAACAGGTGATCCTCATTCTTCTTACCGAGCAAACAGGGACTTTCTCCATGTCATTTTCCAGTCACGAGTGATCACAGCTGCAATGACAGTGTTAGGATTTGCTGACAAATCAGGTGCCCCAGCACACTACCCCCTACCAAAAGACATGGACAAAATGAGAAAAGCTGAGAAACTTGAGTTCCTTCATGCCATCTCTGAAAAGGTGGTTGATTCTTTCATATTCCAGTCAGGTGAAGAATTGAAACAACTAGTGGATGGGGTTTTGACCGAAGAGGAGAAGGATATTTTGCAGCAGCAAGAACTTACTGCCGAGGGGAGATTTCCCTGCAGATTCCCAGGGTGCAACAAGTCCTTCAAGTACAATGGCAAAACAAGAAGGAACCATGAACTGTCCCATGATCCACCTGTTCAGTTTGATGATTCTTTGTTACTGACCCAATATTCACCTGGATGCACAGACCCTCCAGAAGAGAGCAAAGCAGGTGATGATGTGTACAACTACAACTGTGCACTTCTGACAGATTGCTTTTTATTTTTCAATTTTCTTGATGCCATTAAAGAAGGAGATGGTGCACGGATTATGAGGCAATACAAGTACATCATGCTATATTGTAGGGCTGATGGATCACACAGCACAAAGTATGCACTAGAATGTTTGTATCAGTTTTTCCTAGTGCGTGGACTATTATCACAAAGAGACAGTGAGCGGTTTGTTTGGAATCGCTCTGTCAACAACAGTGGTAAAAAAGGTGCTAATATCCCAATTGATGAAGACACGGAACATGACAACAATGCCATAAAGCAAGCCATTAGAAACCTCGGGCCTAATGTCACTGAGAATGCTGTTCAGAGAATATCTTATGCACGAAGTCCAACAGCATCAATACTGGAAAACCTTGACGATAGCATCAAACGGCAGTTGCCATCTGGCAAACATTCTCTTGGAAGTCTAGAAAGGGATTTAAATGCGCTCATCAAAAGAGCATTTGAATTCAAAATATTCAATGAAGTTGAGGCACGCAGCTACAAAATATTCAACGGCTTCCAGAGAGACAGACTTGCCAATTTGGATGTGTCTAGCTTGCACCAATGGATAAAAAAGCACAAGAAAAACATCACTTGGGGAATTAGGGCAAGATGAACACTACCTTACCTTAAATTTGACAAGAAACATTTTGTAATTATTACAAAGAAAAGAGCCATTTTTTTTTTGTATTTTTTAACTTATGGGCAGGTTACATTTTTGATTCCCTGACCCTTTTTAAAGCTGGCAGGAATCCAGACTCTCGATTTTTTGTCACTTTTGAAATAAGTTGGTCGATTTCTTGCAGCATCTTTGTCTCCGGGGCGTCCTTTGTTCTTTTTACAACAAAACACCATTACACAGTTTATTTATACGAGATCATCCAAATTCATGGCCTCAACAGTTGCTAGTACAGCTAAAGGTAGTTCAATTTCTTGGGAATTACAAACAGGTTCCTGCTCTAATAAAGAATCGTCTATTTGAGAAAGAGACAAATTGTCTAAAATCATGTCAAATAAATCATCATCTTGGAGAAATTCATTCCACTCATCAAGAAGCTCATCATCAAAGTCATAGTCATTCTCCTCAGAAGGAGAGGGGTCAAATAGCTGCATCCTAGTACCCACATCATTAAAAACATTGCTGATAACTTTCAGAATCTCCCGTGCATGACACATATCCCATATCTCCACAAATCGATACACATCTGATAAACTGAATATTACATGCAAATTATCCAAAACTTGGGTGATTTGGTGTTTGGAGAATCCTAGCATGAATTGTAAATTTGTGAGTGTCCTCACATTACCATGAGCTGTCGTGTTCAACAGTTTGATAAGAATGGTCTTGTAGTATTGAATCAGGAGACCCTCAACAGTTTTTCTCTGCTCTGCATCCACTTGCCTTTTTTCAATCGATGCACCATTGTTTTCTTTCTTTTGAGCACCAGGATAGGATGCAAAAGTTCCACAATCAGGCAAACCACATTTGCAATCAGCAGCACAGTTATCGCAGCAAAGATGGGGGACTTCGTGCTGCCAAGTGGTACATTCAAAGTGCTTGAGCAATTCCTTTCTTCTGCAATGATTTGTTTTCACATATTGTTTCATATGACCATCAACATGGACTAGAAGGATCCCATGGTATAAAATGTACACAGCACTTTGAGTACCATCCCTGCCTGCTCTCCCAGTTTCCTGAATATAGGATTCCACATTTTTGGCAGGTCCATAGTGAATGACTCTATGCACTCCCTTACAATCTATCCCCATTCCAAAGGCAATAGTAGCAATCAACAATCTAATAGTTCCAGACAATGACTGGAAAGAGAGAAGAATTTTCTCTTTGTTTGCAGGTGGTGTACAAGAGTGCAGCATTTCCACAAGTGCATTACTTGGATCCTCATCACTTCTGCTAAAAATATCCATCCCAAGCATGCCTTTGATCATTCCGTATAAAATACTGCATTGCTTGATAGTCTGGCAATAAATAATTGTTCTTTCGCATAATGTGCCTTTCGAATTTAACTCTTCAACCAGCCACTCAAAATAGAACTCATGCTCAGTATCTTTTTGCATACATTGCACAATGTAAGTTACATTTGACTTGTTTGGGCCCTCTTGGACTTCAAATGGGTTCTCCATAAGAAGGATGTTTAAAATAGTTTCTTTTGTTACTTTTGTTGCCGTTGCAGTCAAAGCAATCATTTTCGCATTTGGTGCTAATGAGCGCAGCTCGTGAAGTTGGCCATAACACTCACGGAATGCTGCCATTTTATTGTCCTCAGATGTTCCCCTGTAATGTAAACAGATCATTGACTCAAGAATGAGAAATTAAAGGAAACAATAAAAATAAAAAACAATAATAATAATCACAATTTCCTTAATTCCCGTTTAAAGATTGAATATCTGTGCAAAGTATATCATTTTTTAAGAGTTTTCCAGGAAAGCTAGGTTTCCAGACATACTGAACTTACCGGTACATGCACGGTATCTACAATAATTTTAGCAAAGGAGAGGGAATAATTATTTTTAATGCTGTTTAAAGACTGGATCAGTTCAGTACCAGGTTATTAGTCCGTAAAATTTGACAAATTAAAAAACGGGTCTAAAATGCCGTTTATTATGTAGCTTCCATATTTATTAATAGTCCATCAAAAAAAGACTGTACAAACACCATAATGATTCAAACTATGTAAGCTTAGGAGCGGGTTTCTTTCGCATTTTTGCTCACATTTATGTTTAAAATATGACTGAAACTGCTCCTTGGAAATTTTAACGTGTCAACAATGGAAATCGAAATAAACGTCAGACCTACCAGTGCCGTAAAACATGAGCTTCATCGACAGCAACAGCACAAGGTTTCCTAGAGTAGATATCGTTACTCAACATACATCGCCATCGCTCGTTCATAAGCCATGCTTCAGGTGAGCCATATACAATTGAATATTCTCCTTTCTCTATCTTTGCACTGTCAACTTCAACATTTGAAGAGATATTTACGGCAGACAGACCAAGACTTCTCAAATACTTCACTTGATCTTCCATCAGACTAATCAATGGGGAGACAACAACAATAATATGACCACTTTCATCGGTAACATGGTCAAACACGAGCGGGAGTGCTTGATATATTAAAGATTTCCCGGATCCTGTAGGCAAGTCAACAAAAACGTCTTCTTTCTCGACAAAAAGTTTTGTAATTGCAAGCTTCTGGTGAGTATTAAGCTCGGAAATTTTGAACTTTGACGACGCTTTGCGAAAAGCTCCTTCAAGCGCCGCCATTTGTCTTCCAAAAGAGGATCGCGATAGAAAACGATATCTGATTGGACAAGCCTCAAAAGGTGAGTCTGGCGCGAAAAGGTTCCTAAAAATGGAACCCGAGCTGTGATTGGCCAATTCTGAGAAAGGAATGTTGTTCGGTTGTCAGCAGCCGTTCTTTTTGGGGGAGCGTTGCGTGACATCCGAAAAAACGGCTGCGAGGGAGACTACAGTTTGAGTAGCTGTCCCTGTTTCAGTTTCCACTTCCATCGCTGAGTCCAAATTGAAAGAAATGTCACTGACCTTTTCCCCTGGTTCGTCAATTTTTTGTCGCTTGGCCTCGATTTCTTCCCTGAGCCGCTTTTCATTTTCTGCCGCAACACGCTTCATCTCACGATCTCTGACCCTCTCGTCTCGTTTCCCGGCAGCTTCTAGATCTGCTTGAAGCTTTTCTGCGGCATCACATTTATTATGGCCTAAATTCTGGGTTGGAATCCAATCTGGATCGTACCTATCCCACACTTTTGCAGCTTTCCCTGAGATAAAATGTCTACCACAGACTCGTCCGTGCTCCAAAATGCTGTCCGTGAGGTCTTTTCGGCTGATGGCAGAAATCCATTTTTTTCGCCTTTCCTCGCTAAGAATTCTTATTTCGTCGCCTTGATTTGTTACAACTGAAGGAATTCTTGCCATATAAACTCCTTTATCACGAACAGTTCGGGTTCCACAGCCAAAAATCGCACACAAAACCATTTTTTAGAGCTCACGCGATACGAGTTCACTGTTTACATGTGCACCAATATGGCGGCCAATTGTAAAGTGGTCACGTGACTGAAAACGATCTATACAGAGTAGAAAGGAACATTTACTTCGTTTTTGGTTCTGACTTCGTATTTGTATTAAGATATTTACATTTTTTTCGTTGCTAACCTATATTACAGATGCCTCCTTTTGACGGATGGCCGATCACAACTACAACATAGTGACACCTCCACGAAATCTGTCGAAAGGAGGATGTGAACCAGAGGTCATCTCGGGTAGATTTCTGATGACGAAATCCGAGCTCATCCGATGTTGTCTTCGTGATGAAGACCCTATTTAGCATTTTAGAGCCGCTAAATAGAATAGAAAGGAACACTTACTTCGCTTCCGCTCATGACTTTTTATTATATTTGAATTTTTTTCTCGTTGCTAACCTACATGACAGGTTCCACAAAATACATTTGACGCCTCCTTTTCACGGATGACCGATCACAACTACAACTTATTGACATCTCTACGAAATCTGTCAAAAGGAGGATGTTAAAACACCGGAAATGACGTTTTGAATACGAACTATCTTTGCATGAAATAAGGCATTGTGAACAGAAAAACCTTTTCTTAAACAAAGCTTTTCAGATAAAACATTTAGGTATATGGTAAAAACAGTAAAAGCAACCACGCCCAAAAGTACTGAAAATCTTCTGGATATCCAATGAAATTAATTTAACGCAATTACGTTCAGAGTTTAAGCGCTATAATGTTATTTCTAAGATGGTAATTGATGAAAAAATTGTACATTACCTCGACTGGACGGAGATTAAGTATGAATATAATGTAGCAGGCAATATTACTTTTGTCGACAAGGATAATCCGTGACTTGTCTCACCTATTACATGTTCTCTATCTGCGTTATGCCATGATATCATTGAAAATATTTTAAAGTGCACCTACACCCAAAAAATTTTT
This sequence comes from Stylophora pistillata, assembly GCF_964205215.1. Lineage (NCBI taxonomy): Eukaryota > Metazoa > Cnidaria > Anthozoa > Scleractinia > Pocilloporidae > Stylophora > Stylophora pistillata. The sequence goes on from NC_142529.1 coordinate 517,729, forward strand.
TTCGCTTAACGAAGTAAGCTTATTTTTTTGAGTATTTCTGCGCAAAAATTTTTTTATTTGCTCAAATCTTCAATTTTCTATGCCCAGTCAAAAGACGGAAAATCGGCCGCCATCTTGCCCCACGACCGAGTTTAAAGAGGAATGGCTCTAGTGGGTAATGTGACGTCAAATCGAGAACACGAAAGTCTGCTTTTCACACATTTTCACTTGTTTGGGAAGGTTGTAGTCGATAATTGTCCGAAAATATGCCGACTAAGTGTGTTGTAGAAGGATGTAGCAACGTGCGAAATTTGCAAGAGGGTATCGCGCTCAATACAATCTTCATACAACACACCTAGTCGGCATATTTCGGACGATATCGACGACAATCTTCCCAAACAAGTGAAAATGTGTGAGATGCAGACTTTCGTGTTCTCGATTTGACGTCACATTACCCGCTAGAGCCATTCTTCTTTAAACTCGGTCGTGGGGCAAGATGGCTGCCGATTTTCCGTATTTTGACTGGGCATAGAAAATTGAAGATTTGAGCAAATAAAAAAATTTTTGCGCAGAAATACTCAAAAAAATAAGCTTACTTCGTTAAGCGAAAAAAATTTTTTGAGTGTAGGTGCACTTTAACGCTACATTGCAGTGATGAAAATTTAGATGAGGATTTTTAATTCTAAACGCAAGAGCGTACTTAGGGATATATCTGAAAGAAACAGTTTCTAATGAATACGTTTCAACAATTCTTTTCGCTAACTTGTACATGGATAATTACTACAACTTAGATATATTTTACTTCGAAGATTATCTCAACAAACGGGAAGTTCTGAGAATCAGTTTTTAATGCTACATGTTCAATTAATGGTTATTTTTCTCTTCCCGCTTAAGGGCTCTTTCACAGTTTGGACAACGCCGGTTTGCATTTGAACCTTCCAAAATAGTTGTTAAAATGCATTTCCTGTTAAAAAAAACTCCTTTGCAGCTACAACATATCACACAACGAGAAGGAGACTTCGAGTCTGACTCTTCCCTCGGCATTCTACACTCGCACATTACCGAGACCTCTTGAACCTGACCTTTCATACAACCTTCTCTCAAACAATGAACTCACTTCTTGAGAAGTTAATTTACGTGTCAACAATGCTTATTCCTCTCCGAAGAATTGGCTGATAGAAACCTCTTAAGTTTGACGCTGAGAATTGATAACTGATTGAAAAGATGTGATCCAAGTTCTATAAACTTGACCAATAACGATAGAAATATGAGAACTACTCAATTAAAGTTAAAGAGGAAGATCTACGAGGACCACCAATTAATGCTAATTAACGCAAACAGAAAATTAGACTTTTACTCCTCATTCAAAAAATACACTAAGAAAATAGAATTTTTAGATCTAATAAACAATCCACAACACAAAATTGCCATTAATAAATTCCGTCTAGGCAATCATAAATTACACATTAAAACGGGAAGATACATGACTCCAAAGACCTCAGTCAATCAAAGAATCTGTTCTTTCTGCCATTCAAATGAAATTGAAGATGAAAAACATGTGCTTTTTTGTTGTCCTTTGTATGATAGTTTTCGATTAGAACTTAACAACAAAATCGCAGGAAAGTATCCTTGCTTTGAAAACTTTGATCATAACTCTAAAGTGTTATTCCTTTTTAATAACGCTGATCCGTCTATATGTAGACTCATTTCTGCTTTTATATTCCAAATAATGAATATCAGACAAGAAGTTCTAAAGACGAAACTGATGTTAAAGTGCTACTGAAACGTAATTTCCATATCTGAGATTTTCGCAATATAATAGAGTTTGAACGTTATTTGCAAACGCTGTGTACTTTTTTTGGGCCAACGCATAGCGGAAAGTGCATTTTTAACCATTCGAAGTTGACCGGCTGGGATCAAAATTGGCGGCCATCTTGGCGCGGCCAAAACAGCCATGTGACGTCACTGGTTGTGTACTTCTGTGAAAGAAGGGTAAAAGCATGGAGTGTGGCTTTCAGGTTGGGAAGCCGAAAAAGAGGATTTCGGGCAAAATTCCATCCTCGTCTTCTTCATTGGCGGCCGTATCGGCATCTTGGCTATCTGCGAGAGGTTCGCCTGGATAGGGAGCAAAATTCCCGACTGATACCGAGAACGAATCTCTACCAGTCTATTTAGTTAATCGGCAACTGACGAGATCCACAAGATTAGGATCGAAACCGCGGTCTTGCCTGACCATCTACAGAAAATTTCGAAAGACATAACGGCAGATAGGCTACTAAACGCCCCGGGCCAAAGCAATGCCATTCAGAGAATGAAGAAAACATGGAAGCCTCATACGACACCGCCACTGAAGATGATCTACTCGACAAGTCTGAGGATAACGAACAAATCCCTCAGTACCAAATGCCTAGCAGAACATGCCCAGAATCCCTACAATATAGGGCGAGGGCCAAAATAAGAGCAGACGAGGATTTCAAAAAATGAGATAAAGCAAATCCTTAACAACGCGGAGCAAGAAACAGTAAAGGCGATCATGTGCTTCTATGAACGTGAAATCGGTCGTTTAAATACCGAAATAAAGAAAACAAAACAAAACGAGCCAAAACGGCTGGAACACTGAACACTATGAACTGTAGTACGATCGAATCAGCGCGCGTGGCGCAAGCTGAAAGCAATCAAGAAACTTAACGATCGAGACAGTCAAAAAAATAGCTGTACATCTACAAAGGCGAACGATTCGAAAAAGACGTAATCCCTGATGTGCGTACTCAGTGCCACACATAAAGCAAAGTCTCATGAAAAACTGGCATTTAATAGAAGCACAACCACTACTGAGCGAACTATACAAAAATCCACCGCTCGTATCTTACAAAAGAGGGCGGTCGCTCAAATACATACTCGCGAGGGCTAAACTTTGAATAGGCTACTCTAAACACACGCTGAGGAGTCGTGTAGGCCTGTCAACCCCATTTTACGGCACCATCTTCCTCTTCGCTACTGGAGACAACTTCGCTTCGTTCAGAAGAAGATTCACTTGACAAAACTTCAATATCTGCCATCTCCTTCGCCCACGAATACAAACAAACCGTGAGTGAAATAAACCACGCTATCGGAGTGAACACAACCAGTGACGTCATCAATCCATTTCGCTCGGTACCAGAGCCCGGACATGGTTTTGTCTAAAATTTTTGATTTGAACGGTTAAAAAAGATATCTTTCGCCTCTTTTTGGCCAAAGCAAATTATCTCATGATGATCAGCGTATTCAAAACTACAGGTTAGAGCAAAATTTTCAGATACGAAAATTTCGTTTCAGTAGCACTTTAAATAATTATTGTTCCTTATTCTAACTTAGGTAATGCCATGTACTACTTATGGAAGTACCTTATAATGTTGTTGTTGCTGTTCATAGAATTTGAGATTTTGTTTAGAAAGCGAAATTATCGATTGGAATACGGCCGAACGCTGAATACGAATTGAGTGGGCAAACAGATACTTTGAAATCTCGGAGAATAACAAATTTCCCGCCTTTGCGAGCTAGTTTGGACCATCTGAGAGTTAATCGACCGTAACATATAACTTTCCTCTCCGTTTCCGGTGTTTTCACATCCTCCTTTTGACAGGTTTCGTGGAGGTGTCTCTATGTTGTAGTTGTGATCGGCCATCCGTCAAAAGGAGGCATCTGTAATATAGGCTAGCAACGAAAAAAAATGCAAATATATCTTAACGCAAATACGAAGTCAGAACCAAAAACGAAGTACATGTTCGTTTCTACTCTGTTGTGGGGGTCTAAAATGCTAAATAGGGCCTTCATCACGAAGACAACATCGGGGGAGCTCGGATTTCGTAATCGGAAATCTGCCCGAGATTCAGATGACCTCCTTCTGACAGATTTCGGAGTGCGCTTTCCCGTCAGCTGAGGCTGACTGACTGTCATTGACCATGATTCCTTGCGATCTTCACCCGCGAAGTTCGCTCCGAGCATGCAACGCGCGAGAGCGAATCCATCGAGGAGTGTAATTTCTGCGATTTCCTAGCTGAGGAATTGTTTGCAGCACAATCTTCCACCATCTGTGCTTGTTCCTCTGCATCCTTCCACAATGGAGGTGGAATACAGCATAGGAGTGAATAATCGCTTCTTAGCGTTAGGACTGGATGATGAAGATCCTGAGGAGACCTTGCTAAAGCAGGAGAAAAAGGAGGAGCCGTTCAAGAAGGAGAAGGCGAAAAAACAAGACAAGAAAGCTGCAAAACAGCCAGTCAAAGAAACGAAGCCTGCCGCAGGGAGAAAGGACAATGTAAACGAAGAGCCCAAGAAAGAAGGTTTGTATCAGCATGTTCTCGTCGAAATGTCTAATGTGCAAGTTGTACCGTGACGCCATCGTCTTGTCAGATAGCATGTGGAACCTTCTTCTCTGTTTTCAGCTGACATTGCTGTGTAGTTTTTCCAGAATTCTTTTTTGGTTTTCCATGGGTTTTCTACAATGAATGTCTTTAAAGGAATTACTCACCGTGTACAGCCCTTTTTCGTGGTAATGGTCACATGTTTTTGTTCCAAAGCGACGAAAGGTACGCCAAATTTTCCATGCAGGGCTAGTGCGGTGGGTAAACTGCGAAATTTGTTGCACTGAAATGAAGACGACTTGAAATCCCCAAGTGATAAGAAATTGTCAGTATCTCATTGTAATGCGTATTTTATGTTTTTTATCAGACTTAATAGTAACCAAGTGGAAAATATAATCTGTTTGAGGCACGTGTTGTTTTGTTAGGCTTGTGGTGGGCTTTATTTACGAGTTAACACATAATTTTGAGGCAGAGATTCGATTGCTTCGACTTAGCGGAGATGTTTAATGCAAATGAAAGAAGGGTTTATTCGGTGCTTATATATTCTATTTTTTTGCAGAAAGAACAGATAGCAGGCGTGGTGGTCGCGGCAAAAGCGATGTAAGGAGAGAAAACGAAAAAAACACTCGTTTGACAAACGGTCCGAGCGAGAGAAGAGACCGAGATGACAACGCTTCAAGAGAGAGGCGAGGTGGTGGATTCGGCGGCGGATTCCGAAGGAGAGATGGTCCTCAGGGTGATGCTGACTCTCCTGATAAAGAGGCAGCCGAAAGGGAAAGAGGAGGCTTCGAAAGGGGAAGAGGTGGCCGTGGATCGCGGGGTGGAGGTGGAAGAGGTCGTGGGGGATTCGGTCCTCGTGGTGGCGGTGGTGGTGGTGGTTTTGGCAGGAAGCGAGAGTTCGAAAGAAGAAGTGGAAGCGACCGCTCGTAAGTTTGTGTTGTGAATGTTTCCTTTGAATCATATTTAACTCGAAAAGGAAATTTATTCAGAATTGAAAGTTATGTTCTCGACATTACGTTCTTGCCGACTTAAATTGTACTTTTTGAAGTACTTCAAATTTCCTATTCATCTAATATATGTTGTACTGTAGCTTCAAGAGTACAGAATCCTTCAGGTACAAACAGTGTCATTTTAAGGGAGTTTTTAATGTTTAACCATCTAGAAAGGGGGGTCCTGTTATTTTCAGAAGTGCCAAGGGTTGCTTGCTTGTTGAACTTTAGGTAGATTTCATGAATGTGTCACAAAAATAACATCTGTGAGTAAAATCTTAAATAACAGGGTTGCCTTATTTCCTTTCTCTCTTAATTTTAACGATCTAATCCTAAATTCATTTTGTGGGATACCTCTCTTTTCTCTGGAGAAGTAATTATATGTGTGAAAGAAAATATGTCCTCTTCTTGTGGTCTAGGGCCCCCCGACTGGACAAATCAAGTCGCGGGGACAGAAGGTTGGACAAACATTCTGCTTTCAATTGCTCCTAGATAATAAATGTAAATCTTTTCTTCTTGGTTATATTGTGGAAACTAAATGTGTGAACCTGGAGTTGTTGAAACATACTAAAAAGCAGTTGATATTCAGGTGGCACACATGAAAACCCACAATTGCGTAAGAAATGGAAAAGGGTCTTGCTTAGTGTGATATTGCTACATAAATTTGAGTGTGGTTTTTTTTTTTTTTTTTTTTTCCATGTTAATTCTAACTCATCTAGCTTTGGAGACTGCACTTTATACTGAGTTACCAGCAGAGTAACCCACATGGAATGTTGAAAGAACACAACAAAAGTTTGTAGATTACTTGCCTCTGGCTTGTTATCTACAAACTTTTGAGTGTTCTTCTAATAGTCCAAGTGGGTTATTATGCTAGTAAAGTAATAATGAGAGTGGTCCATCCCTTTTGTAAAAATTAACTTTAATTTCTGTGGGTTTGCCTTCGCAAAAAACATGTTTTTGATCAATCAGGAGCTCTCAGTGCCTTAGTTATTTGATAATGGTTACCGTAAACGTCCATGTACAGTGGAACCCCTCTAAACCGGAATGGTCTCTATACCGAACCTTTTTTTTTTTTTTTTTGGGCCCCAAAATCTGTCATAAATTTTCTCTATTTTTAACCTCAATAAACTGGAACTCCTCACTTTTGGAAACCGGACGCTTTTTTCAGTCTGTAATCACATACTGACAAAGAAATTGACCTCATTAAACTGGACGTGAAAGTTTTAAGCTTGCCTGCAAAATCTAGAGTACTAGAGGGGCATTATTCTGTGTGTCCTCACTAAATGATCAAATTTGAAAATATGGCATCTGTGTGGCTGACCCTCAAAATTTTCAGGTCAGATTTTTTGTTCATTTGCGATTAAGTTAGACCTTGGGGAACTCAGAATGTAAAGCAGCAATGCTATAGAATACTCTGCTTGGAAAATAATGGATATCAAGGTCTCAAAGATGACAATAAGCGCTCAAGTCAACGACACTACAATTCTCTAAGGCAATGCGAATTATGGACGTAAAGTGAAAACTGAACTTTCGGACTTCAAGCAGGGCCTAGCGACAATTTGATGATTCGATGGCCTGGTGAATATTATGTCCAAGTAACAATGTGTTCAAAAAGTATTGTTTCATAAAAGATTTTGCGTCAAATCGAAGTTTTTTCAGAATTTTCAACATAATGCTGTGCAATTTTCTGGCCTTGAAGGCAAGTAAACAATGATCTAAGCATGATGAATTTTACCGCGTGGGCTTTGTACACATAAGAAATTCATATGTTTTTCGCATATAACAGTAAATCAAAAACTGTTTTGAATTAATCTGTCATCCCAAAATATTTCTTGATCATTTTCATCTTGCTTCCTATTGATAGATTCCATGGAACTTGAGATCTCTTCACTCACAGACAAATTTGCATGTTCACTTTTGAAATATGATCCACATGCCCATTTGCACACGTGTGAAAATATTTAGTGATTTTTATCTTTCATCTTGATTTTTGAGTAAAATTAAGACGCACCTATCGCTTTTTTCGTCGGAAATAAGTTCTTTAATTAGTGTTCTTTCTCTGGAGCTTGTTTTTTTTGGAAAAGATGATTTTTAAAAATTTACAGCGCATTGTTTGCTTTCTTGGTTTCTCCAAAATTGTGACTTTTCGTAGGCACGTGTGACACATAGGTGTCAATGGGTTAAATTTATGATAATATTTTTTATCCATAGCATTTGGTAACTAGTACTTAGTTGTGCATTTTGATCCATTTCTGTACAAGCAAGGCTACCTTCTTGTAATAAATTAAGTTATCAACAGCTTCCTCTTGTGTATTGTTTCTGTTAGAATTATGGCAGCTCCTTGTTGGCTCTCAACTTTTTCCTGTTGGTAAGCTGTAGTATTGGTACTTAGTTGTAGACCTCTATTCATGTGAGATTTCTCTTTGCTGTTTTTAGTTCAGTGAAGCCTCATGAAAAACGCGATGGAGGTGGCCAGTTTAACTGGGGAAGTCCTACAGAAGGTGCAAGGTAAGTTATGAAAGGAAGTATTCTTGAATCTTATTGAAGACAAGAACTGTATATATTGGTTGAGGGTTTTCATGGCTATGTGGACCACATTTATTCTGTTTGTCCATGGTCCAAGACACCCATGGAAATTAATTGTATATTATGTGAGATGGGAGGGATCTTGACTAGTCTTGGACGGTTAGGGTTAGCTTGTATGACCCTGTACACACTTTTATTGAAAAACATCAATATGTGAGTATCCCCTTGTGAGAGTCATACACAGTGGAGCAAGCAGGGCTGGGAAAGGGTTTACCACTTTGTGCATGGTCTTGCAAGATGTTAGCTGACAGAAGAAAGGAAGAAAGATAAAGAGTGAGAATGGTATAATAATGCTTTTTTGGCTTAGTTGAGTCAGGGTGAATGGTTAAAGGCTCAGCTGCTGCTTTTGTCATCCTTACCCATCTGTGTTTCTTGACCATAAGCCAAGTTTTATCCCTGGCACTTCCTCTCAGGGAATAAGTGCAACTTGTTTTTCCTTGCAGTGAAGAGACAGATGTTTTTCCTCAGAGTGAAGTGACAGATTGGGCTGAGGCTTCTCCTGATCCAGATGCTGTGAAAGAGAAAACAGAAGAGTGAGTTGAATTTATAAAAAAAAAAATGTAGTAGAGTTTTTAAGAGTCTTTAGATGTGGCCACCAGGCGCATAGCATGGTCATACACATAAGTACATGATCTAGAAACCTAAGTAAACTGAGTGAAAAATACTGGGTTCTTTATTTCTTGTTTAAAGTAGTTGTGTGAATACAAGCAAAGAACAAACCGTCTTGCCCTTATTTTGAGCAAACTTGGTGCAAACACAACATTGTTTTCAAATTTTTCTGGTCACTTCAAGTATACATGTGCGTATATGCATGGAGGACGCTACGTGCCTGGTCACTTGTGAATTTAAGTTCCTCTATCTCATACTAAACCATTCCTTTGGCCTTTCACTAATACCTTTCAACAATATTTCAATGCTTAATTAATGCTGTACTTTCTGATCTAAAATAGTTGCTACTCTTTAGTGATAGTAGTCTGAACACTTAACATTTGTAATCCTTTGTATTGGCTCCTAAGGGAAATAAGTTTTCCTTGTTTTAAGTTTGATACCTTGAACCCTTCAACTCTCAGGACATAACCTTGAGCAATTTCCCCTAACAATATCAGCATATGAAAAAGATAAGTGATAAGAACTACTTACAATATCAGTTGGGCAATTGTTAGTGGATCCAATACCAAACTCTCCAAACTAACATGAGAACTGTATGGCAGACAGTAAAGAGAATTATTTATGAGATCTGGGAGTGATAGGGTTAAGACCAACCTAAAAACCTACAGACACAATAAGTTGTTGTGCAAAAATGTAATAATCAACACTTTATTTAGGGCTCAAGGAGAAGATAAAGAAAATGAAGAAAGTAAAGCAGAAGAGGTTCCAAAGGAAATGAGTCTAGAAGAGTGGAAGGAGTTACAAGAAAAGGAAAGAGCTAAGGCGACTTTTGAACTTCGCAAAGCTGGTGAAGGGGAGAAAAAAGGAATGTGGAAAGATACAAAAGTTCTCAAAAAGCCTGTTGAGGAAGAGGGAGAGTTTGGAGCCAGAAGAGTAAGTCAACATAACTTATCCTACTGTAGGTTGGAGAAATTGAGAGTGGTCGAAGGAATAAACAAATGTTAGAGAGATTGAGAGAGAATTTGTTCACTTCATGCTTGGGTTAGTCATTTTGTTTTGTTTTTCATGAATATGAATCTTATTTACCAATTAAAACTAAAAAAAGTTGTTACATCAGGAAAATCAACTTATGAGGGTAGATCTTGGTAATTGAATATGTACACTGGAAAACTGTCTCATCAAGAACTAATAACTATTTTCATCTCTAAAATTCTACAAAACAACTAAGCCTTTTTTATTGTAATAATAATAGTAATATAATCATAATAATTAAAATAACATTTTATTAAAAATCATCAGAAATATTTACAAACTTATGATAAAAACCTTAAAAGATCTAAGGGAAAAAAGAGGCTTTGTTTGAATTCTAAAATCTTGCTAGTTCCTTATCAATTTTAAAACTTTTCTCTGAAATTTTCAGCAGAACTCTTTGCAAACATCATGAGCCTCTCTAGTTTAGTCATTGCAACCTGAGTGTTTTACAGCAGCAGATGGCCACTTTCTTGGAAAACATTGTTGCAACAGTTCTTGTTATCTTGTAGGTTATTGAGGTCAAAGAAAAGACATCTGGTCGTGTCAAACAAACCATTGACATACGTGTAGATTTCAAAATGAATAATGAACCAAGGAGGGGAGGCCGTGGTGGCAATCGTGGAGGAAGAGGTGATAGAGGGGGTCGTGGTGGCCGTGGAGGAAGAGGAAGAGGAGGTGGAGGGCGTGCAGGGTTTAGTAGTCGTGGAGATTCCAGTGAAAGTGGTACAAACTTTGATTTGACTGCAGAAGAAGAATTTCCTACTCTTGGCTAACAAGCTGCCTGTTGATAACCGTTTGTTCCTTTATTGAATGCTGCACACATTAAAAAATAAGGAATAAACTTCGCTTGATGTAATTGACCAAAGAGAAGACAGTTTCTCAGTAGTTACCTCTCTATTATCAGAGGTCTTGAAAAAAGACAATCTTATTAAATGAACAAGTGCCATTAGGAGATGCACTTGACAAGTCTAGGGATACAGTTCATTATACTGCTCTGTAATGTTGGGTAATGTCACCATCTTAAACAATTTGCTTCAGACTTGCTAATTTAAAATGCTACAAACAATAAAATTTGATGAGTGTCGGAAAAAAAAATCATTCTTTCCCATCGTCTATTTCCATGCATCAACTTATGCCCCAGTTTTCTTGCCATACACAGTGTTGATACCTTAACTTGTTAAGAAGGTGAAAGTCGACATGTTTTTGGGATTGAAAATTTTTTTTAACCCTTTTGACCTCAGTGACCAGTGTATAATTTCTCCCCACAATATCGTCCCACAAATCGCACATTTAGATCAAGAGAATAAAAAAAATGATGAACAACTACAGAAGCTCTAGATTGTTAAAAAAAAATTTCCGTGTTATTACTGTAGGAAATGTAAAGAGAAAAGGTGGAGGGTAAGCATACTGATGTTAGGGAGTAAAGGGTTTGAACGAGAGTAAAATTGGACACCTGATAGTCCCACTATACTATTTTTAGGTGATTCGAATGTCAATCTGGAATATCTTAACTTTGTTGTTTTTTTCATAATTTATTGAAGTGCCCCTGTTTCATTTTGCAATAGTTTATGGCTAATGCTTAAGTTTGAAATGTAGTGATTTGTTCTCTGTACAATTTGTAGGTTCATGTATATGTTGCAGATTTCTTTTTATCTCTGGTGATTAGTAAGATAAACCATTATAGCTGCTGCTAGGGTGTAATAAAAATTGGGAAGAAGACGTGGGTCATTTTATGTGAACTTTGGGTAAAAAGCATAACGGGATTAAAAATATTGTGTAATATGTTTACAATGTACGCTCGTAGTATTCCTGGTTTCCTGATCTCAAATCCCACTATAGTGAGTAAGAATTACTGAACTCAGGAATTATCAGCAAGGATATACTGCAATAAAACAAGAAGTTGACAAATTACATATGCAAAGATTTATATTCATGGTTTCTCAGTTGCCACTAAATTTGTGCTTTTTTTGGGAAATTTTTCATTTTCTTGCATTACTGGAACATGATGATAAATTAAACATGTCAAGTTCATCTAGTCCATTGTTTTTGGTCGGTCTTGTAGTCTTTCAGTTACTCAAACTTTACATACGTCTTAGCCCCATACCATACTTAATTTTGGCCCCTTAAGTTCATTTTGTCTACTTTTTCTATCAATAACTAAAGGGGTTGTGCCCTTTTATCTTACAGTAGCTCTCTCGACCCATGAAATCTAATGCACTGAAAATCAATAGTCTTGATGTCTATTACTTCATCCATTTGAGTACTGAGATTTGGTGTTCAAAAATATTCCCCAGTTGATAAGTTGCTTCTTTACCTTGGCAAGAACTATGAACATTGGCAATAAATTATATTGGTCATCAATGGAGTAAAAAGTTTGGCTGAAAAATGATGAATAATCAGAGCAACTTCTGGAATAAAGATAAGACTGGGTTGTTCAAAGCTATGATTTTGGAACTAAAAGCTGTAAAAGAAAATCCAGTGTAATTTCTTATGTCAACAATGTAGTGAAAGGATGCTCTTAAGAGACTAGAGGAAATTATCCCTGGATTAAAATTTAAGCTTGGGTTAGCACTACTTGGTCATCAAACAACTCAGTTGGCCCATGATGAAAGTGTGTGTGATGGTTAACCTTTTCACTCCCAGATTTCATCATTTATTCTCCTTAGTGTCTGTTCTACAATCCTTATGATGTTCTGTCTGGAGGTTTGTTATTGGATTGGCTGATAATCCCTTAATTGATTCTTTTCTCAATTCATCTCCTTGTCTGCACGATAATGTACTGATAAGGAAATGAAAAATTCTGTCTTGTGCAAATTTGAAGGGTTAAGTGGATGCAGCTAAACTACTAAATGCTCCTTCCAAATTGCCTTGTGCTCCTTGGTAAAACAGCAGGTAGAAGTAAATTTTCTTCAAAAGTACCTTGATAGGGTTTCAATATGTGCACCCTTTCAGTTTATGTAAAAGAGTCCTTGAAAGAGAGCATCTATGTTAAAAAGCAGTAATACTTTACCATTTATAATTATGTTAGGGATTTGTTGAGTTTTGCATTATGAGTAACAAATCTACATGTTTAATAGAAGTGAAAAGTTCCTAAAGATACTGTTGTGCTGTGTTGGTGAGAGGTGCATTGCAGGGTATCAGAATAGATAATTTGGTTTTATCAACTGAGTTCACTTTGATAATGTAAATTGACCACTGTAGAGAGGTTGTAGGGTTAGCGTTTTCAGCATTAACCCTTTGTCAGAGCACACCTTTGCTGACTGACTTTTTTGTGCCATGATACAGCCTTTTTACAAGCACCTAAACTTGTAAACAATTACCAACAAAATTCTTGTACAGGATTTAAAACATTGGGAACAAGGCCAAGAAATAACTTCCACTTCTATATTTTCAAATTTATTTACAAGTCTCAATAGGTATTTTACATTTTAAAATATTAACTTATTCTTTAAAGTTGGCTATATACAAAACTTTACTCAAAAGAGGAATCATGTACATAGTTTGTTATCTATGGCTCAAATGAAAATTAAAAAGTTTTAATTTGAGCTAGTTAGAAAGTGTTCAAAAGACTCAACCTTCAAATTTCAGTAACCACATGTTTAGTGCAGTTGCCATTAAATAAGAAAAAAAATTGAACACAAATTTCTTTTATGTACAAAATGCTGCAGTGGCAATGTTGAACAAGAAGATTCTTTTTTAAGCTTTGCAAATTTTCCAAATGCAAGCTTTTGTCAATCATAACAATAATTTACAGAAAAAGAAAAGCAGTCAATTTTCCTTGTTAGAAATTAGAAAGGAAAATTGTTGATGACTATTTTTAGTCTGAGGTTGAACAATTTGGGAGGGCATCAGAAAAATACACCAACACCTGTGAGCAATTTCCCACTGCAGTTTTAAAGAATGTGTTTGGAAAAAGTAAAGACTTAAAAAATATGGAATTTACAGGGCTTTACATATGTATAGGGGAAGGAAAACCAAGTCTTTGCCTCACAGTGGTGATATTAACATGCTGACTAAGTGGTAGTTCATCTATACTGTGCAATCCTGACTAAAAAGGCTATTGTAAAGCTTTAATATTTACTCAATATAGAAAAGTTGAACACTGATAGTAACTATAAAAGATTTGTGATGAATTCTTCTTGTGTAACCATAGCCTTTGGCATGCAGTTACAAAATACAAGCTACCAGTAGGGTATAGTAATTACCAAGTTTGAGGATCCCAGTGGAAACTGCCTTGGCAAGTTGGGTTCCCTCATTAAATATTATTATTATTAATAATCAATAATCCCATTGTGCTAACAACAAAATTGAACTAGATTCACATATTCAAAATGGAAGCTGGTAGGCAAAGGACCTCACTTTGATTTCACTCTGGACCCAGCTCTCCAGGTGCAGTTTGACTAAAACATGATCTAGTAATAGCAGATGGGTTGAACCTCTAAAAGACTGACTTCTTCTTTCACATTGATACATAATTTGGCTGAGAGCATTTGGATAAAAAGTAGCATTGGAGTAAAGAGAGAATGAGAACGAGATTTTTCCATCTGTACATTTGAAATGTCTAAAGACAAAGAAAATCACCTAAATGAAAAATATACAGCTCCCATTTGATGAAAACATTGTCAACCATGAGTAAAAGAAATGAACATGGATTTTTTTTTAAGAGTAAGTATGGGAAGGAAATAAGAAAATGAGAATAACTCAAAAATTAACAAACAAAACGAAACCACAGAAACATTGTATTGGCCATGTTTCTTTGAACATGAAATGGTGTTACCATAAAAACTTTCAAAAAATTACTAAATGAAACCTTAATTAAGTTACTATCAGAAAGTGAATTACTTTCTTGAATCCTCTGGCAAACACCAGACTGATTTACAGAAACAGGGATGCATTTACTAAATTAGCCCCATGTTTTTGTAAAAAGAGGCATTAGAAAAAATGTCTATCATTTGTCTCTTCAAAGACATAATTACATTGCTATTATTCTGTTGATGCTTCATAGTACGTTGAGAGTAAAGCTGCCTCTACAGGTTCCATACACGATGGACAGGTGAATGATCTCACAAGCCAATCCTCTATACAGTCTTTGTGATAAATGTGCATGCAGGGAAGAAACCGTATTGGATCACCCATAGCAAAGTCTGTCATGCAAATAACACACCTGTTTGAAAGAAAGTAAAGTCACACTTTAAGCATAAATTTTCTTCATCACAGACATCATAAATTTGCCTTTTTCATGCTTAAATGTCTGAACTAAATTATACTGTGGATTTTAATTTGTAGATTGTAAGAATATATTGCAGCAAATTTATGGGCGAGTTTAATCAGTGCCTATGCTTGAATACTCATCTCAGTGACTGGTAAAATATGGTATTAGAATTACTTGTTCAAAATTAGTGTTCGAAAGTTCAGTTTCGCGACTGATGACAATTTCTTGCACCCCACAAGGATAGTTTCCCACAGATTGCTTAATGGTTACCCTAGTTAAGAAAGACATATAAGACAGACAGTGTGCCTACTCATGGTTTGTGTTTCTATATTACCAATCAAAAACTTGGAATAAAGAGGTCTCCAAGAGCCCATTTTGATGTGTTGTTCCATTTGGATGTAAGTAGTTCAAGGACAATCACAATATCGTTTCTAAAATATATTGATCACCAAAAAATCCTTTATACGTGCATGAACGTGACATACAATGCATATTGTCATGTGAAGAACACAAGCCACGGTCAGAAGCTCTTGACCTGGAATTGTGCAAGTTCCAGTGATGAAAAAAAATGTTTCTCCTTTTGAAAAAAGTAACTAATTTGTGCTTTTGGGTCTTCCATTGCATTGAACCTCAGACGCTTAGTCGTGTTCTGTGGTTCCCCAACCGATCAAATATTACACATCAATTCAGTTAGAAACTGCTTCTGTAAAATATTAATACCTGACATTAATTCAAAACTTTTTACATGTAATGCAAATGAACATAATCGTATGGTGAACAAACACAAGGCAGGCCAGTCACAAGGCAGGCCAGTCACTTAAAAAACACTTAACATTCAAACATAATTCTGCTGTGGTTTCAATGCATTCCAAGTTAAAACAACATCGCTAATTCACAGCGAGGAAAAATATTCAACAAAAGTCGAATAGGTGAAACTCTTGGTCCGCCAAATTCATTCATCAATACGGAGATTTCCAGGTAATGCAATTTGTTTCTTTGTAAGAAAGTGACCAAAAGCTGCCAGCCTAAGAAGATAAGGAACCAAAGACCCTCTTGTTACCGGAAGTGATGAGAGCAGAGTGAACAATAGACCAAAGTTCTTTCATGAAGATCGCTTGTATTTATCGTAGTCCTTCTTGGAAAAAAAAAAAGCCCGAAATGGAAACGAAACTAAAAGTGCAATAGTTGACATTAATTAAAATTCTCAAGCAGGCTATGGAATAAACAATATATTGGCTTTTCTTGAAGGAACATGTTCCCCTCAGCGAAATCAACAGACCGCTTCCTCAATCACATGTATTTACGAAATAAAGTGAAAGAACAAACAAAGCAAAATTCTGATGTTGGTGTTGTAAGTGCTCCAACATCATGTTAGCAAAGAAACATTCCAGTGTAACGAAGCTTGCTCGAGGAAAATATTCCTAGCATGTTGTGGCTCAATAAACAACCTAAGCGAGCGTTCTGAATAAAATATTCATCGCATTTCACTTACTTGAATAATATTTTGCTAAAAATCTACATCCTTTTAAGTCAGTATTTAAAATACCTTGGAGGTATCCTTTCTTAGCGCAAATTATTTGAAAAAAAAAAGTGATTTAACATACTCTCTCTTTTTCCCTTTCGATCCATCGTATTTTCCGACTGGAAGATGTTGTATCAGGCCTAAACGCTGGGCTAAACGAATCTGCTGTTCTTCAGACAGTAGATGAGGAGCGTGTTGACTTTGTATAAAGATTGGCGCTTCCTCCTGAAATGAAAAATGCCTTGAGTGACTTAAAATACTCGCTAAAGTAATCAAACGCGGCAATATGTGACAACGTTTTTCGACCTGATATGGCGGTGGTGGCTCGCCTGTTGTTGGTGAGTCTGCACTTTCTTCATCGTGTAGAAGAGATATATCGTCTTGCCCAGAGCTTTTTAAACAGTTTCCCATTATGGGTTAAACTGAAGCTCCACAAATTCGAGGCAGATGACTGATTAAACTGAGGCGCTTACTAAACTCACACCGGCCAGCAACTGTCTGTTGAAAAATTATTCTCAAAACAAATGTCTTGCTGTCGTAACGTGACGTCATTCTTGAGTTTTTCCTTGATCGGAATACAATCGGAGGGTATTCGGCCTTTTCCGCTTCTGTTACTTGAACACGTACAAGATCATGACCTTAGGCTACAGGAACACTTTCGAAACAGTTAAAATAAGAAATCTTGCATTATAAACTTCCAGAAAAGGAAGTAATAAGAGTTTTGAATATATTTTCCCGAACTGAAGCATTTTTGCCCTGCTGTTTGTTGCGAAGTAGTCGGACAAGCCTGAAATTCGTGACAGACTCGGTACTAGTGCCCAAACTTCGCGTGGAAGTACTCCGGAGTGTGCGCAGTCTCGTGGAGCGCTTACTTCGAAATTGTGCCGCCATGTGTAAGTCCTTGAAATGACAGCTATCTGGAGTTAGGTTTGAACCCGAATAACAATTCTGCCTCAAGGATGTCTATAGCTGTGGGAAATAGCTCTCTTGGTTCTATGGTGACTCCGGAAGCGCTGGAAAATGCTGCAAAAGAAGTTGATAGGCAACTAGCTGCAGATCGACAATTTCCTGAGCTTTCGGAGCAGATCAGTGCTTCCCAGCAAAGTAAGTTTTTCCTCAAGTGGGTTCTTCTGGTCATTTTTCTTAGATTACTCCTGTAATATGAAATCTGTACTGCACACGGAACTTCGATTGTGTCTAAGTTAATTGGTACAGTTAATTTGTACTTTGATCTAACTTAATTAAGAACATTAACAACATTGAAAAGTTAATTGGGAAAGAGTTCCAGATAACCCCATACATTAATTATGCATTCATTTCATAAAGACTAAATATAAAGGTTTCTTTGCAACACTCTACGCATAATTAATGTATGGGGTTATATGGAACTCTTGCCATTAACCCTTTGAATGCCAACCCAGGTGCATGCCTCGCAACCAGCGGCCATATTGGATTTTTCATAAAATAATTTTACTCAACAATTTGAGCCCTTTGGCATTGTATAACTCTTTTTAGCTGCGACATTGTCCTCCTCACTTTCACTATCTTCGTTATTTTCATTCTCGCTTTCGAGTTCGTCGATCTCTTCGACTTCTTCCCCGCTTTCATCTTCATCCTCCGAGCTCGAAATACTTTCATTGTACTCTGAAACATCTCCATCACTTTCGTCGCTCATATCAGAGTCTCTATCAGCGAAAACTTCTACCAAAACTTCCTCAGCTGTCATTCGACGTGTGCTGGCCGCCATGTTGGATTTGGCAAGGATTTGCCGCGAAAATAAACAAAGCCTTCTGGGTGTTATGTTGTGCCACAGTGCAAAATTCTGTGGTCAGCGGATTCTCAAATTGTTCCCAGGTCCTTTGAAACAACCACGGATAAAAACCTTGAACGACCGAGAAAAGAAACAAAATGCTTGTCAGAGGACGTATATATACGTCCTCGGTATCTGAGGGTCCTATTTTAGGACGTATATATACGTCCTTGGCATTCAAAGGGTTAATTGCTGTAAAAGGTTGGCTGCCCCTATACTGCAGATGGACAATCCATCTAAGCCACTGAAAGCAAGTTAACTTGCTGAACTCTTGGGATTGTCAAGTTGAGTGTGAAACTCTCCGAATTATTATTGGTAGTCAACCTGTGCAGTAGAACCTCCTGAAGGGTGGGGGGGGGGGGTGTGGAGAGGGGGCAAGAAATGGGTCATTTTTTTTGGTTGTGTTTTAGCCTCTCAGAACCCCTACCCCATGATATTGTTTCTGTGACTAATTATAGACTCCATCTTAGTCAGTTCTGGGTTCTGCGATCCCAACTTAGTCACTTTCTGTCTATGCATTTAGCTTATTAAGCCTTTTTAGTAGGTCATCTCAAAATGATTTGACATATTTGAACCCAAATCTTCCTATTTTTGAATCTCTTCTTTTCAGAATTTTTTCCCCTCAAAATTCCAAAAATGTAGAGTGGGAACCCAATCTAATAACCCTATGGAAAATGGAACTCCATCATAGTCTATTCAGTTGTGAAAATGCCACCCCATCCAGCAACACTTCTCTATTTAACAATTATTTGCTGAAGGCGAGGTGAATATCGTTGAATAATCCCCGAGACGAAGTCTTGGGGATTATTCAACGATATTCACTGAACCTGAGGTGAATAATTGTTTTAGTATAATTTCAGAGCTAAACAACAGAGAAATTTCTAAAATCATAATATTTTAGTAATATTTATTAACATTTTATTTTAACATTTTATATATACCGCGTGGAGCGGTTTATATAGCATCATATAAGGAACTGCTCGACCAATCAGATTGCTAGAAACTCTTTGCTCAGCTCCAAAATTATACTAATAGCCTATTACTAGGAAGTATCCCCTTGGAAGAGAACCTACACTTGGGACTGTCTCGTGAATTTGCCCACTGTGCTGTTATGACCAAGTTCTAAATAATTACCAAACCTTTCCAAACCTTGCTGGGTAATACACAGAAGTTGTAGGAAGAAAACAAATGGTAGTCAATTCCAGAAGTTGAATGGTCTAAACAATTACTGAATATTTAAAAATTATTTTTACTGTTTGTGTAGTTCAGACAACTTTCAGTGGAATCAATGACTTTGATTATCCATCATTATCATCACCATCTGTTGGCTTGGCTGGTTTGGAGCTGGTCAGTCTTCTTAAAAGAGTTCCCCTCCCATCAGAGCTGATGGAACAGTTTAATTGTATCCTATTGCTATTGTTTTGTTTTTTGTTGTTGTATTTTAATGTGCAAGAGATACTTATGAATGTTTCCATGAGTCTAGTCTTTTTAAGTCTAATAAATGATGTGACAGAACTTGTTTGTTTTTCTATTAATTTATCAATATGAGTGAATTAAAATGTTTTCACTTACCAAGGGTTAGGTTAATTGTGTTTTGAACAATCTGACCCTGTTTGGGGAGAGTCACTATCAGAGAACAGTGTCTTACTCAACAATATATTACAGTGATCTAGCTAAGGCTTTGAACCAAGACCTTTTGATAACCCTTTAACTCCTAAGATTTCTTTTGTAGCTGCAAGACATTTCCTTGTAAACTAGTAACAAGAATGTGGTGCTAGACTAAGATAACAACTTGTACCTGATTTTCATTACCTGTTTTGTGAACAGTCTATGGATATTCCAGGGAGAAATTACTTGTTAATCACCTCTGGGAGTTAAAGGAATAAAAGTGCAATATAACTAACCACTATGCCATAGTGTATCACAGTTATACTCTGGAAGAATGCAGGAGACTTCAGTGCAAAATCCTTGACTTAAACTTTGTAGACATGCAATGTAATTGTATGATGGGTCTCTTTCCTGAGATTAGAAGAGCATGGCTCACCATTGACAGTAATATTTATGTTTGGAATTATGAGGATGGGTAAGTGTCTTTTGAAATTTGTGGTGCTGGAAATTTTTCCAATTTTAAAATTATTTCCAACCCATGTGTCAAGTCATTTACTATAATCTTGGACAAAAAGAAGTGAAAACTGCACTACCATAATTTTAAAAATTTTGAACCATAGGAAACATTTGAACTACGACAGGTTTGTGATGTTTTTTTTTTTTTTTTTTGCTACAAAATGTGACTAGCCTTTGGTTTAACTTGACCAAGGCTGACCAAGTTGTCTGCCATATTTGCATGTTTCCAAGTTTATTTTGCACTATTCAAATTCAAATTAATAACTAGGTGAAGAAGATAATGAGAAGTAGATAACATGCAGGTTTGTATATGTGTGCACAGTGACCAAAGTAGCTGTAGCTTTCGTGTTGGTCACTGTCCCATTTAAGTAAATAGAGGTCCAAGATATAAGTGTGAGGTAATAATAAATTAGGGTATTAAGAGAATAGTTCTTAACATAAATATATAGAATGAATACTAGACTTATTGATATAGTGCGATAATATACTACATTTAGAATTTATAATTAAAAAGGAGAGGAAAAAAATGTAATGTTTGGCTGATCACTCACCAATAGTTCTAAAACATAGTAAACAAACAAAAAGTTTGTCTTAACTCTTCTTTGATTTAAATGTTCTAGTGCACACTTAACCTTTTAGCAGTAGACCATTTAGCCAAATGATTGAGGTGGCATCTTTTGTTGTTGAGTGAAACTTCACTTGAACAAAATGAATCATATGTAAATATGTTCTTTTGTTTCTTTATAGGAGTGACTCTGCTTATTTTGATGGGTTGGATGAAACTATTTTGTGTGCAGGATTAGTGAAAGCTAAGCCAGGTTTGTTTAATCATTACAGCAAAGATTACAGATGTGCATATTTTACTGCAGGTCTGTCTGGCCACATTAACCCATAACACTCTTACATCAATGTACATATTCTCCATACTGTTCTCAATACATTTCGGAAGGTGCTATAAAGAAGAATTTAAAAATTAAACGAGACTTACCTGTAAGTTGAAGTTTGATTGTAATTCTATCCGTCACCAAGCACTGAGGGATACGTGAGATAGTATTGTGCCTGCGTGAACTCAGTTTTTTAAAGCACATATCATGTGTGCAGTGAAGAAAATCCCTGTCAAACTAGTGGGAGAGCCTGATATGGGAGGGCACGTAATCCCTCAGTGCTTGGTGATGGATAGAATTACGATCAAACTTCAACTTACAGGTAAGTCTCGCTTAATTTTTAAATTCTATTCCGTCACCGCACTGAGGGCTCACGTAAGACTTCAAAGCACACTGCACACATGAATAAAATAGTGAACACCAAAAAACATGATTCATAGCCAAAGCAGTTTGGTAACTTTAATCTTGTAATAAAATGGTAGAAAAACTATCTGCATTGACAACAGGCTTCTTATAAAACTTGGCAAATATGTCAGATGAGCTCCACCCTGCAACTGATAGGATATGCTCTAATGGGAAATATTTCAAAAATGCCTTAGAGGTTGCAGCAGCCCTAGTGCTGTGTGTCTTAAAAAAGTTTACATCAATCTCAGATTTTTCTGTAACTGTTTTGACCCATCTACAGATGGTGTCCTGAGAAACAGGTTTAAATGGCTTGGAATAACTAACAAACAATTGGTGTGCACCTCCACATAAGGCAGAGGTGTAGTCAAGATAAGCCTTCAAAGAAGTAACAACACAAATGTTGGGGTTACCCATATATGCTACAAACTCAACAACTGTGGGTTTAGATCCTAGCTTAGATAGCTTTAAAGGTTTACAAATGATTAAAGTCACAGAATTTTCAGAAACAACTATGTTCTCCAGAGACAAGTAGT
Organism: Stylophora pistillata; assembly: GCF_964205215.1. Lineage (NCBI taxonomy): Eukaryota > Metazoa > Cnidaria > Anthozoa > Scleractinia > Pocilloporidae > Stylophora > Stylophora pistillata. The sequence continues at coordinate 539,757 of NC_142529.1, forward strand.
GAATCGTTGGCCCCCGTTGAGCTGACACTAGTGACATCAGGGTGACCAGTTTTGATATCAGATCTTTAAGAGAGCACTCTGTAGTAGAGATTGACTTAAGATAGTTCATGACCTTGTTCACATCCCATGTTACAGTATATCTTGGGTTTGAGGGTCATGCTTCATAAACTCCTTTTAAGAACCTTTTTACACTCTCTCGTGCCCCAAATGTTAACTGATGGACAGGTTTTGAGACACTGAGAAAATCCCTGTGTCTCATAAGACTGCCGGACAATCTGCAAACAAGCAGAGTCATTTTCCTGATTAAGGGGTGAACTTCTTGTTTCATCCCCGACATTTGTAAGGTAGTCCTCTGTGATGGTAGTACTCTTGGAACAACCACCAACATGTGAAGTTTGGGGTACCAACTTTGGGTTGGCCATATTGGGACTATCATGAAGCCTTCGGCAGAGTCCATCTGTATCTTCTGTAGACACCTGGCAATTGAACTGAAAGGGGGAAAACCATAGAAAAACTGTTTACCTCATGTGATAGAGAAAGCATCAATAAATGCTGCCCCTGGATCAGGTTTCTAGGATACATAACATGAGACCTGATGATTTAATCTGGATGCAAAGAGATATATGGAGGGTCCCCCCCAGATTTCTGTAATCTTCTGGAATATGTCAGGTCTTATCATCCATTCCTTGTTGTCAGAGAAGACACATGATTCTCAGTCAGCCTCAACATTTTTTATCCCTGGAATATGGGCAGCTGTTAACCATATTTGTTTTTCTATGCCACCACAGCCAAATGCCTTTTGCAATAGTATTACATTCTCTGGAATGTGTACCCCCCCATAGCATTAATATAGTTCACAGTTGTAGAGTTATCCGAGTAGATCTGGACATGGATGCCTTGCTCGTTTTTGCAACATGCCTGAAGTCCAAAAATGCAGCCATCAGCTCGAAGCAATTGATGTGGTATTTTGCCTCTTCATCTGACCACCTACCCCCTGTTTTTTCACCATCTTTGACTGCCCCCCATCCTTTAGTTGACGCATCAGTATAAATGATTAGATCAACCTTTGAGGTAGTTAATAATATGGGGTAGTTATCAGTTGGTATGTTATAATCATACCACCACTTAATCTCTGAAACACTTTCATGTGATAATTTCATATGAGCTTTGTAATTGCCTTTATTCTGTCTTAAGGCAGTAGTTTTGTCCATCTCAAGGTGTCTATAAAACAGTGATCCATGTAAGACCCCAGGGAAACTTGATACTCAGTAGCAGTCCTATAAAGCTTGCCAGTTCCTGAATTGGTAGCTCAGTGAGTTCCATCATTTTCTTACAATTTTCGTGAATATGCTGGATTTTTTCCTGTGTTAGGGACACAGTCATATTAACAAATCCCAGAAATGTAAGCACTTGCACTGGCTTTAGGACTGACTTTAGTGGGTGTAAAATAAAACCCAATTTTGAGAATAAATCACAAGTATCACTAACATTGGCTTGGCAGTCTTCTATGTTCTCCCCCTGTAAATAAGAGTCATCAATATAGCCAACATTCAAGTGACCCTTCTGGCACAACATAGCATACACTGCCTTAAGAATTTTTGTGAAGAGTCTGGGTGCACAAGGGAGCCCATTTGGGAGGCAGGTGAACTGAAACAATCTACCTCTTCAGCAAAACCTCAGATATTTTTTATCTTCAGTGTGAATGGGTACTGAATAGTATGCATCACGCAAATCTACTGAGGCCATATAACAGTTGGGAGTCGTAAGTCTGATTGCTGATTGGAGTGTATCCATCTTAAAATGCTGATACTCCACATGCTTATTCAAATTCTTCAAATTAAGAATTAATCTATGGCCCTCATCTTTCTTGGGGCATACAAATATGGTAGAGATGTATTCACCAGGACAATGTGATGTTTCTGAAATAACACCTTTCATCAACAGTTTGTCAGTTTCCATGGCAATGACCTCCTGCTCTAGTTGTGAAAAGTTAATTTCTTTTGGTGGCATACACTGTTGTGGCTCTCCATTCTCAAAATCAATTTTATAATGTTTCACACTATTAAGAATGAAAAGATCTGCGGTTATGCATTGCCACTGAGAGGCAAATTGTTTCAGGCGGCCACCTACAATGTCAACAGATTGCTCTGACATATTTCTTACCTCAATATCAACGTTTTTAGGAATCTGAGTCACTTTCTTGAAGGTCTGAGGATATTTGTGTTCGTTTTTCCATGAGCCTTAAAAAGGCTTCCTGTAATACTGGTGCCCTGGGCGTCTACAGCCACGAGCATAAAAGTTGTGCCTGTGACAATCAGGCTTGGCTGTTGATCTGCCACTGTGCGTAGACACTTTCTCCCCCACGCGGTTGACCTCAGTCAACTCTTTCACCTGTTTAGGGAAATCATCACCAAATAATTGGTCGGTGATTGCCAGCGAGGAAGAGCAAAGGTGTTTATATTCGTCATGTAGATTAGGTTTAATCAATTCTCTTCGTCTTTGGTTTCGTCCACTATTTGCATTAGCAAACAAGGCTAGCGCATTGGTTGACTGTTGTAAAAGGTCGTTTCCCTTTGGAAGCAATGGCATATGATGTAGAAGTGTGTTGATCATAGTAGTCAATGCACACATTCCTTTGAAGAGCAATGTCTGCACCTTTTGCAGTCTCACATCTTGGGATCAAACTGCTGGAGTTATATGATCCCATATTGGTTGATTTACTCAGACTTTTGTCAGTGATTCACAGTTTTCTGGTCTGTGATACTTATTCAATTTTTCGTGGAGTTTCTCTTCGGGCAGGCCCCCTTTGACCATGGCATTAACTACATTGGCCAGCTCTGCATTAATACTTGGACCAAGGAGGCAGTGTGGCCGAGTGGTTAGAGTGTCAGACTCGTAATCCACCACTCCCGGGTTCGAGTCCCACCCCCACCACTGGATTTGTTTCACAGTAGCCCCGAGTTCAGATCCTTGGCCATGCTTGTAAATAGCCAACTGGTTTGCCTCCGGCCGGTTGGGGTTCTTAATGATGTTCTTAATGATGTTATGTTCGATTTAGATGATTTGTTTCATTTGTTTGCAAGGACCACAATGGAAACTACTGGTTCACCAGTAATTGGGTAATCCTATTAAAAGACTTTTTTTTTTTTTTTTTGGACCTGTGTCCTCTTTCTTTAGCTCTCGCTTTAAGCTATTAAGCACTTCAAATTTTCCTTCATTAGAAGGTGTTTGCTGAGGCCCAGCTGAATCAGTCAGCTTTGTCACAGCTTCCTTGAAGCCTATAGTTTTGGTATCTTTCTTCTTTTTCGCAGCAGGCTCCCTGTTGACCTCATGGTTATTCTCGGTCTGAGGAATTTCTTCCTGTTCTACGCTGTCCATGTCTTCCTTCTCAAATTCTGACTGGAGCAGTTTGAAAGACTCTGCAATAGTCTTAGATAAATCCTGAGACATCTGGGCAAATCCCTGTTTTAACAAAGCGGCCAACTCTTGTAGTTCAGTTTTGGCACCAACGGCGCCATGAACAGTTTCGACATTCCCTTCGATATGCTCATTTTGAGAAGTACTGTTTCTCCTTTTTAAGTTGTCTTTCTTGCCCTTAGGCTCAACATTAGTTGAACTTTCAGGCAACAACAGCAACAATCTTTAAAATTGAATCTTGTGCTGGCTTTAGTTCACTTTCAAAGGCAGCAACACACTGAGTTCGCACAGGCACAGTGCTATCTCACGTGAGCCCTCAGTGCGGTGGTGGAATAGAATTTGTTTGACAATCAAGAGCTTCTCTAGCTGGTGATCATCTCATTTCTTCTTTTGGGCTGGGTTGTTCAAAGCTGGGTTAAGATAACCCAGGGTTACTGTAAAATCTGATTTTTAGATCTGAAAGCTTTAAAAGGAAATTCAGTGGAATTCTTTTTTTCTACAACTTGGTGATTGGATGCTCTAAAAAGTGCAAGGAATATTGTCCCAAAAAAGACTTTAGAACAAAGGATTAAAGAAACCCTGATTAGAATTTAACCTTGGGTTAGTGCTAATCAGCCTTTGAAGAACTGAGCCCTGACCTTAATGTGTGATTCAGGGTGTGATATTGTAGGGAGAAAGTAGATGCTAATCACACTAAGGGGTCAAAGAATTAGGAGCCCTGTATACCTCAGGCATCCATACTTCGGTTATCACAATAAGCTTGCCAACTGGTTTTTCTCTCCTCTGAAATTGTTATTTTTTTTCCATTGTGTAATAATATTAGAAATATTGTTACAGAGATTTTTAAAGATGAAGTGAAATACATCTTATGTCTTACAACTCCAATTGATATTGTTCTACTGGCTGTGACATTTACGTCAAAGAGGTTAGGTATGTCCATTTTTTTCCATTGTGTAATTTTATTCGAAATATTGTTGCAGAGATTTTTAAAGATGAAGTGAAATACATCTTATGTCTTACAACTCCAATTGATATTGTTCTACTGGCTGTGACATTTACGTCAAAGAAGTTAGGTATGTCCATTTCGTAACAAGCATTTGATTTTGCCATGTTGTGATCTAAACTTTGAGTTTTGTTACCATTTCATGGATTAAAACAAGCACGTATTTCCTAAGATTACATGAGCTATTTAAAATGCTCTGTTCTTTCAACCTTTTTCAGGAAGTTTAAGTCATGATGAGTTTTCTGAGATGCATCTTCATCCCAATCCAGTGTTTTCTATTCCTTCTGATAATATTTATATGATCTGCATCACTGGAACTCAGTCAGGAAGAATATTTCTGGGTGGAAAAGATGGCTGTGTTTATGAGATAGCTTATCAGGTTAGTTGACACTTTAATCCTCAAACAAGATTCAATAAGTGATTTTATTACACGACTCGGGCAGTCAGAGGGCCAATAACTAAAATCAACCAATCAAAATGCTCTATTGCCGGTCAATGTTCTCTCAGTATTGGACCGGGCACTGTCCCGAATGATACTGCACTTGTGTCCCTTTGAACTTCAGTCATATAATAAATCTCTTATTAACCAAGCTTGCTCAGGACCGTGCTGGAAGAATATCGGCCCTCGGTCTTTTTTGTACAGACCTCGCTGCGCTTGGTCCATACAGTCAAGACCTCGGGCTGATATTCTCCCAGTATGGCCCCCGCTCTTGGTTAATAAGAGATATCTCCTTTATGACTGTCTTGCATTTCTTTTTAACTTACATGGGAGAATTTGATCTCATATAAAGAACACCCTTAAGAAGATAAGTTTCTTCGTTCTCATTACCTGTTTGCAAGATGACATAATGGGAGTACAAGGAGAAACTGAGTGCTGATCACATCTTAGTGCTTGGGAACATCTTCCTATGGACCGGGCGCTATATAAATAAAATAAGATTAAAGATTTGAAAGATTAAAGATCTGGGAGATTAAGGTTGAACAGTAAAGCTGTAGAATATCAAGCCCTACAGTGGATTGATTTTTCTTGTTGCTTTTTGAAAGTAAATACTTAGATCAGTGTTGGGAGTTTTGTTGTTTATGGCATAAATTGTACACCCCATATTTATTTTTACAGGATTAGTCTTAGGTAAATTGTTTCTTTACATTTGTAGGCTGCTGATAGTTGGTTGCCATGGAGAAATTGCAGGAAAATAAATCATTCCTCAAGAACTTTATCCTTCCTTGTTCCATCTTTTTTAAGTTCTACTTTCAGTGGTGAAGGTGAGGATAACAAACCATTAGTACTTTGGTACTCAGATTGCACACTACAAGTTTCTGTAATTGCTCTGTTTTAGATGCCGTCGCACAATTAGCAGTTGACAATACAAGAAACATTCTCTATGCACGATCAGAAAAAGGAGCTATTCAGGTATGTTGTAATGCACTAAGCCTATCAAATGAAAGAGTTGTGTAAGAAGTGATGAAGTCATACATTCAGTCAATCAAATTTATTTTGTAACTCTTCCTCTTTTCCTAACCGCCTCCTGGTTAGCTCAATTGGTTAGAGCACTGGATTGTGTTGTGCGGGAGATCAAGGGTTCTAGCCCCGGCCGGACTAATACTCATGATCTTCAAATGACTGAGGAGAATTTGCTACCTTTCTATAATATCAAGAAATGAATAGATATTCTAGTCTTCTTGGATAAGGATAAATATTTAATGGAGGTCCTGTCTCCTGCAGGGTTAGGGGTAGGAGACGTTAATCTCCCATACACGAGATTACTGTGTGATGGATGTCCTCCCCTGGGGTGGGATGGATGTCCTCCCCTGGGGTGGGATGGGTGGGGGGAAAGGTGAGGTCATTACATGGACTAAAGAGGCTGTCAGAGGCACCTGATAATGCTGACATCCGATCTCAACCTTAGTAACACTGTAGACCTTAGCAATTCAGCCTATGCTGCTATTAAGGTATCAAATAAACCATTCACTATAACCATACACTATTCAGTCTGTTTGCCTGCCTCTTCATCCACTTGATTGGTTTTTTAATGTGTCAGACTGTTTTTCTGTCTGTCTGTTTTTTGTCTGACTATATCTGTTTGACTGTTCTTCTCTCTGTCTCTCTGTCTTTCTGTCTGTCTGTCCATCTGCCTCTCTGTCTCTCTGTTTTTCTGATTGTCTGTCTGTCTGCTGCTTATTGGTTTGTCTCTCTGTAACCTTTTCAAGCCTCACTAAACATTCTTTTTTTGTATGATTATGACATATCATGACAAAGCCCTCCATCATTATACACTGTAATGTCCAGTTGCTGTAGTTACCAATAAATCTTGCAACTCCCTCTTGTCAGGTGTTCGATCTTGGTGCTGATGGTAAAAGTATGAGCTATGTTGCATCATTAACTCAGGACAAAATCACACACAAAGCAGAGTCTGCTGCAAGGTAGAACAGCCTATTTTTAACAACTTTCTAAGATGATTGTGGGAAAAAATTATATGGAATAATGGTCGATGAAAATATTTGACAAAATAATATTTGCTAAGAGATGATGTCACAAGGTATACCTGATATTCTTGGAATAAGTCAGAATAGTTTCAATATTCAAAATATTCATGTTATCTACCAAAAAGTTAATAATGATACTCAAACTTATCAGGTAGAAGCTGTTATCTTGATCTAACACCAAATTCTTGTAAGTCATATACAAAGAAATGTGCAGAAGTTAGAGGAGAGAATTAACAATCTGATCTTGGGAGTTAAAGGGTTAAAGTTGATATCTCATTACTGGAAAGTCCCACATATTAATTTCCTTTGTTTCTCTCTTTTATCAGTTTACAAAAATGATAAAACCTTTGACAAGATTGGTTGTTAAATTAAAGTTGATTAAGAGGTAGATTATAGAGTAAGGACAGGCTTGTTTTCATTGATCAAATCTTGTTTGTTTTCAGAACTATTGATCGCAATCAATTTAAACCCATTGTGCACATTGCACCTATTGCGAGGCACGAATCAAAAAGTGTTCATTTGGTTGCAATCACTCATGCAGGTAAGCATTATAGTCTTGTTAATATTTTCACTCTCAGAAGTGATCAAAAATGGATTTTTCTTACATTATCCACAAACTGTCAAGTAGGAAAGTGAGTAGAAGAAATGTTTTGAAACAAAGTTTGATTGAACACCAAATTTTCAGAGATAAATTTGTAAGAAATATGACAGACAGTGAGGAGAATTAGATTTTTGATTTTAATGAGTGAAAGGGGCAAGTTAAGCTGTGTCTATAACTCTCTTGTGTTTTATAGTTGTTCTTCAAAAATATAATATGACACTTACACAGATTGATCAAAGGAGTGCATTGTGCCTTCCAAATATGTTGGTTTACAGTTTTTAGTTACTTTCACTGCCAACAATCTTCAGAACCTCCCCCACCTGGACAATCAAATTACATACCTCCCAGTTAGCTCAATTGGTCAGAGTGCCAGTTTGTGTTGTGTGGGAGGTAGAGGGCTCAAGCCCCAGGCGGACCGATACTCCTGGTCTTAAAATAAGTGAGGAGAATTTGCTACCTTTCTATAATCAAGAAATGGATAGATATTCTAGTCTTCTCGGATAAGGACGAATAAACTGTAGGCCCCGTCTCCCGCAGGGTTAGGGTTAGGAGACATTAATTTCCCACTCACGAGATTACCGTATTGTGGATGTCCTCCCCTGGGGTGGGGTGGGATGGGTGGGAATTGGCCCTGAAAAGCCCCCATGGGGAGTGGTCAACTAACGTATGTATGTATGTATGTATGTATGTATGTATGTATGTATGTATGTATGTATGTATGTATGTATGTATGTATGTATGTATGTATGTATGTATGTATGTATGTATGTATGTATGTATGTATGTATGTATGTATACCTAGTTGATAAGGGTATCATTTGAGTTTATGTTTCTCTTTATTAGGTGTGCGACTTTACTTTTCCACAACAAATGTCAGAGTACCACTAGAGAGACCAACTAAACTGCAACTTGTTCACATAAGACTTCCACCAGGTTTTGCACCATCTGCAACTTCACAGAAACCTTCAAAAGTGCATGCAGCTTTTTACCGACAGGGTACATGTACTACTTTGAAACTTGTAAATAACATTCAGAGCTCTAGATCTAAGACTTTGCTTCCAGAATTGATTTTTTAGATATTACAAATTTTAACACGAATAGTTAGCTTGGTTTGAGGTGCATTTTTAATTATGGATGCTTTATGTTCATCTCTTTGTTAGAATTATTAATTTCCCACGCACGAGATTACTGTGTGGTGGATGTCCTCCCCTGGGTGGGATGGGTGGGTGTTGGCCCTGAAAAGCCCCTATGGGGAGTGGTCAAGTAACCTATGTATGTATGTATGTAATTATTAAGGGTGATAAAGAGGGGTTAACCATTAGCCCTTTACACCCTAACATCAGAATGCATATTCTCCATACTGTTTTTTAAGCATTTTGTAAGCATTTTGTAAGCATTTTGTTTCACAGAAATGATTGTGTGTAGTTTGTGATCATGTACTTTATTCTCATTACCATAATGTTAGATGCAGTACTAATAATGTATAGAGAAATTAGATGCCAATCATTCCCAGGTGTTAAAGGGTTAAAGCAGTTTATTCTAAAGCTGATGTATCAGTTGTTTTAGTGATTCATTAAATCTCCCCTCCCAAACTGCATAAGGCTTTGATGAATAACTCATAATTATGGTCAACAACAATTCTTCAGAATTTTCCATCTTAGTCAGTTTGGCAAAGGCTAGCACTTGATTTATCATACTTTTGAAATTAACTGTGTCCAAAACTTAAAAATAAGATCAATTTGTAACCAGATTTCCAATTTTTTTATTCACTTTGTGGTTATCTTTTGTTTTGTGAATATTTTTTACTTAGGAATCTCACTCATGGCTGCTTCTCAAACTGAAGATATGGATATTCTTTGGGGAATCAGTCCTGATCCATTTCCCTTTCAGACACCTTTAAAGGAAATGCAGGTAATAAATCTTATTTAGTGCTGACAATCAGGTAATAAATCCTATCTAGCCCTGACAAACCATATGGGGCCTTTATCAGGCACAATTATTATTAATATTATCATACACAAGTATAATTCAGTAATTAATCAAAATATTTATTTACAAGGAGAATCGCATGTGACAGACTTGATCAGTATGAGGTAAAAGAACGCAAATTCATGTTGTAGTTTTAGATGAATGTCCAGTTAAAATTTACATGGGCTCATTATTTTATTCCAAACTGAACTCAAAGTATTTTGACTGCTATTACTGATTCTATCAGTGAACTCTTTTTTCCGTAAGAGGATCTAATATTCCTCACAATATTGCCCCTGAATCAAGCATTAAGGTCATAAGAATAAAGGAGTTGTTTACTAACTAATCAAAAGAAGTTCTTGAGTGGTAAACAAATTCTCCTTGTCAGCACCCTAGGAAATGTATAGAGAACAGTGTGGAGAATAAACAAGTTTATTACACGACTCGGGCAGTCAGAGGGCCAATAACTAAAATCAACCAATCAAAATGCTCTATTGCTGGTCAATATTCTCTCAGTATTGGACCGGGCACTGTCCCAAATGGTCCCGAATGATACTGCACTTATGTCCCTTTGAACTTCAGTCATATAATAAATCTCTTATTAACCAAGCTTGCTCGGGACCGTAGTGGAAGAATATCGGCCATCGGTCTTTTTTGTATGGACCTCGCTATGCTCAGTCTGTACTATCGAGACCTCGGGTCGATATTCTCCCAGTACGGCCCTCGCGCTTGGTTAATAAGATATATGTACATACTGATGTTAGGGTGTTAAGGGTTATTAGTTAAGTTACTTCGATTAATTATATTTATCTAGGTGACAGTTCCTATGGATGGACGAACATGGTCTTTAAGTGAAGTTCCTGCATTTGGAAATAACATGCACAGTCTTTGTCCAATTGTCAGAGACCAGTGGATGGAGCCACCTGCTGTTGTCAAGCAGCATGGATCTCCTCAGAGATCATATGTTGCTTTAAGTTCTCAGGTTAGAGCATGGTTTGCCGATTTCTTTGTCCATTGATATTTTCCATAAAAATATACTGTCTCTCTCTTTTTGTCTGTTTTCCAAACATACGTTTTTATTTGGTTATTTGTCACTAAGTACATCTTCCCCTCTTGGAATCATTTCATGTCGTGCATTGTCATCAGGAGAAAACAGCAGAATTAATGCTCTGAGAGGTTCTATAAAACATCCCAGTGTTAATCCACACTTGAAGTAACTGGTTTATCAGATTACTTGGCTTGTAAGCTGTTGATGTTTAAGTTTTTATTACACACATCCAGACATGGGTCAAAGTTTGAGGTCATTTCTGCTCATCTGATTAAAATTAGATTTTGACTTTGATTTGACAGGGAAGTTACCTTTTTACAACATATCGTCCAGTGGAACAGCTGCGACAGTTATTGATACAGAGTCAGGGTTTTGACTCTGACTCTGTACATGCGTTTTTCAAGCTTTATAAGGTTAGTCTACACAAATGAATAATGACTATAAGGATTGGAAGGCTAACATGCTCTTTTCTTAAAACAACTCTGTCAAATAGACTGATAGATCATTTTGTAATTTTCACAGGAAGACCAGGCTTGTGCCACATGTCTTGTGTTAGCTTGCTCGACACAGACCTCCCAACAACAAGTAAGTCTTATTTCACAGTTTGCCAAATTATACTTGGTCGTAGTTTAAATAAAATTGCTAATTTGTCACAACTTTAATGTTGTGTTCAATGTCTGTATTATTTTATTTCACACATCTATAGGTTTAGGACTGTGTTAAGGGTTTTAAGTTATGTGTATAGCTATCATGATATACCAGCAACCAATGGCATTGTAATTTACTTTGAGAATTTGCAGATTGCCTTTTGTCACTTTTTATCTTTTATGAACCTTGTATTTTTTTTTTGTATAAGAAAAAAAATTAAAGAAAAATATTTTGTTCTATTCAGATTGCTGAATGGGCCACAAGAGCTTTCTTCAAATATGGAGAGTCAGTGTCACACCACCCCACCCCAGCTGGTACATCTGGACATCCCGCAGAGCCTAGTAGCACCCTGGGTGGTAGCTACATAGCTTCCCCAGGAGTCAGACAAGGATTCAGCAGTCCAGGGGTTGTGACATCAACACCTCACCCTAATGGTGTGGGGCAGGCAGTGGTCAGACCTGAGGTGATAAGATCCAGCAAACATGATGGACTGTGCATGTACTTTGCACGAATCCTTGAGTAAGTTATTTGTTTATATTTAATTTGAACTGGGTTTTATTTCTCAGATGTCTTCCTTGACTGGTTGATGTTTTTGATACCACTTATCTGTAACAATTGCTTAATTTGTACAAGACCTTTAGCTTTCTGTCAGTCATAGCTCAGTTATCATTTGTAAAATATCTTCTTACAATGTTTTGCCTGTTTTATGGTATGGTCCTAAAAAGAAATTAAATAACTGTAGTTTTCGTGGTGTTACTCTTTCAAAATACAAACCAGAAAATTGTTTTTAACTGTCTTCTCTTATTGTTGACAATCTGAGGTTTGGTACTCCATTTTCCCTTCTTTTAGAACTATTTGGGATGCAAGATTAATGTTTGAAGATTTCTTGGTTCCTCCTCCTTCAGAGCCACAACAGGTGAGAATAGTTTTGAATGTAGTTCTTTTTTCTTAAGTTCCAATAACCAAAAAAATATTGAAGAAGCTGTAAATATAATTTAAAATAAGGGGTCTCAACCAGACTAAAGTTCACTGTTTAACTCTCTCACTTCCCCGATCTTATTAGTAGTTCTCCCGACAGGCTGCCATGCAATTCTTTTAGTTAATTTCAATTCCACCCTTAAACTATTTGACTTTTCAACAAAATCTGATAAGTTTTGATCAATTTGTTTGTTTGGCAACAATGGTTTGATATTTCAAAATACTTAGTCTAGTAAATACAGTTTTCTCAGCACAAAGACAAATAAAAGAACAAGTGAGGTTAATAACTTTGCATATATTTACTAATGGCAAAGTTTGATTTTGCAGCCAGTCCCAGTTTTACGGAGTGTGCTTAATGTTGTCCAACTTGGATGGATTTTGGAAAAAGTACGGCAGCTTCAAACATGGATGGAACAGAATATCAGGTTCTTGCTTCCAAACATGGAAGGGGGGTGAGAATAATCCTTCTTGTTCCTTCCTTTGTATTCACATAGTTCTTGTTATGTGTGTGCCGTGAATTTGTCAAGTAAGTCACATTGAACAAATTTTCTTAAGGTAAGTAATTTATTTTTTCTCTTCCAGTTTTCCTAGAGTAACAATGGGTGGTATGCAGCCATTTCTTCAACAAACTCATCAGGGTTAGTAGTTACCAATTTAGCTTTGTTTTATATCCTTTGCCATAAATGGTCAAACAAGGAAAAAAGGAATATACATCTAAAATGAAACTAAAACACAAAATGCAAATCTTTCCAATTTGTATTTTTTTCCTAAGAATAATTTTCAGTTTACCCATTAACTCTTAAAAGTTTTTAACATGTGACTTCTCCCACTAACTTCCGTACATCATCCAGCAAACTGGTAATGAGAATGCTCAAACTTATCAGGTAGAAGTTGTTATTGTGATCTAGCACCAAATTCTCATAACTAATTTACAAGGAAATGTGCAGCAGCTAGAGGGGAGAATTTACAATCAGATCTTGTGAGTTAAAGGGTTAAGTGTCCAAAGTTAACTGAGACTTCTTTGGTTTTGTTCTATGCTGTTTTGCATGAGTTTTCCAGATAAGTTTTGTCTGCATGCATTTCCACCAATGAGGAGTTAAACTAAGATCAGTAGTTGCAGTTTTGATCACTGAGGTTTTATTTTCTTGCATGAAGCTTTTTTTATTGTGTTCATGAAGCCTTCTATTGTAATTTTCCTATTTTGTTACAGATCATTTTGATTACTTTGGTTTTTACTCCACTACTATAACTGGAATGAAAATGTAACTTAAGTTTGCAACATGTTACAGGTTCAGCAGAAACAATTAATGCAGAGAAAAACTTTATGATGAATTTTAAGTCACTTGTGGACCGGTCGGTGGAGATTCTCAGTCTGTGGCAAGTTCTTAATGAACACAACATGGAAGATGTCACACTTCGCCTTGATACTGTAAGACATTTTGTGTTTGATCATTTTTTGTTTCTGAACTGATCAACTACCAGTAGTTAACTTCTTACATCTATGGGTTTAAATGGAGGGGGAAGATTTAAATTCAAGCAAATTTTTCAAATTTAGCAGGCCACTCTGTGATATACATCCTTATAGATTAACCAATTATAACACACGTGCTAACTGAAAAATGTGGTACTAGGAAGTAATTTCTAAGCTCGGTAATTCAAGCAAGTCTGGTTTGTTTTGTGATTGTTGTCTTTTAATTTCAGGCAATAAGGGATCGTTTAAAGCATGTCAAGTTTAGAGACCTGGCAACCAAGGAGCAGGAGGTATCCATGGCAATTGTGTTTGTTCAACCAAATTGAGTAAAATTTGTATAGACTTAACTTTGTTTATCTGTCACTTTCTTGGTCTTTGGCTATGGATGGCAAGGATGCTTTGAATAGTTCTGACTGGGGAGGGGGAATCATACACAAGCATGTTATTGGAATTTAGGAGCATATTGGGAAGTTTTCTCAGTCTTTATAATTACTATTATACCTGGAAAAACATGAGGATGAATAGAACTTTTTGACCTCCCTCCCTTGTCCCTTGGCAGTGCTCTTTCCTATGCCCTTGTCCCCCTTTGCACTGTGGATAGAGGAGGAATGCATGGATACGTTAATCATGGATATGATTCCAATCAGGGGCATGGTTGGCAACTGGATTTGGGATTTGTCATTGCTGTCAAACTTTCAGAAAAACCATGAGCAGATTCTCATTCCATCACTACTTGGTTACAAAATGTGCTTTTCTGTTAATAATTCGGTAGGAAACTAATGTTACCTGTTTTTCCTGTAGATCTGCAGTGCCCTCATTGCATCATTGATCAACTGTTTCCTGGATGACAGTGCCTCTACAGATATTATCAGTGAAAAGTTGAGGGAAGTCTGTCCAAATTTATTCAGCAATGATGATGCAGTGACTACAAAGGTACAACTTTATCAGGATAAAAACAGACTGTAAAGCTTCTCTGAATACATCACATGTTTTGAACCCCATTCAGAAGATTTAAATTTTTTTTTGCAACCACACCTTTGCAGAGTGGTCATTAGACAGTGGACGGTGCAAAATTATCTTGCTACTGCCCAGAATTCTCTAGCTTAATTTCCATGCCTTGAGTTACCTTTTTATTCAGAGGTGGAGAATATTCTCTTTGTACTTTACACTGTTCTTCTGCCACCACATTTCTTAACCCTTTAACCCATAACAACAGTATGCATATTCTCCATACTGTTCTCCATAAATTTCTTAAGGTGCTGATAAGGAGAATTTGTTTAACAATCAAGAGCTTCTTTAGTTGTTGATCATTTCCTGTTTTCTAATGACCTTGGTGTGTGATTCAGGGGTGATAGATGCTAGTAGTCGTGGTGGATTCAAGGGTCGATGAAAGCTCTGCCTATTGATGAGAGATTTAGATTGATCTGTGTGAAAGTATTGCCCTTTGTTTAATTCCCTTTAGGCTGGTGAACTTTTAATGCTGGCTAAAAGAAGTAGAGACAAAGCCGAACAAGAAAGTATTCTAAAAGATGCTCTCCAAGTAAGTAGTAGCATATCTTTTATTCGTGGTTACCACACTTGGTTTTATACCATTTCATTTAGATTGGCAAAAAATTGAAGTTTGAATTTAAACTTTTTCCTGAAAAACTAGATAGGCACCCACATGCTTTGTCTCAAGATTAACCATGTCTAGATTTTACTTTTTACTTGGTTTAAAACAAATGCCAGATTTCTTGTTTCTGGTCACCATACAGTAATGATAAAATCGGGCCTCTTGTATTCATGTTCTTGTAGATACGATATAGCTCCCACCTCAACTGTAACCTTAACTTTTTCAAACCCTAACATCAGTATGCATATTCTCCACACTGTTCTCTATACATTTCCTAAGGTGCTGACAAGGAGAATTTGTTTAACAATCAAGAGCTTTTTTAGTTGGTGATCATTTCCTTTAGTCTCGTAATCTTAATCTGTGACTCTGGGGTTTACATTGTAAGGAGAAATTAGATGTAGTCACTGTAAGGAATCAAAGGCTTCAAGCGACAGCAGAGGTTTAAAATAGAATGGAACAGGAAATCTTTGGAACACTCTTCTAAGTTTTTTTTCCTTTGTTACTGTTTTTTTTTTTTTTTTTTTTTTTTTTTTTGGGTAGTGTTATCGACAAGTGACCCATCAAATAAACCTGGAATTGATTTGTTCTTTATTTGAATCAGGTGAGATCATCTTGAAACTCGTTCAGTGATAGTAATTACAGAATATAGGGCCATTGAGGTCCATCTTGTCGGCATGCACTGAAGAACGAGGCAGAAAACAAAAGGATGCATTGTCATTCAATGAGATGTAAATAAATGGCCCTGTATTTTATTAATTTAGTTTTTTCTGTTTTTAAAGTGAGATTCTATGATGGAGTCGTGGAGTTATCTTTGTATGCTGCACTCAAACGAGATCCTCAAGGACTGGCTTTACACTTCTACAGGAATGGAGAGCCACACGGTGATGTGCAAGGAAAGGAAGCGTTTATTGCCAGGTATTTTATCTTTAATCTCTCTCTGCTATGTTTCAGTGTTTTACAAGAAGCCATCTTATCGGTTTTGGTGCGAATCTGATGACTTGGTGGGAACACAGGTAGCCTGTGCAAGTACTTATTATTAGCGTCTCCTCACGAGCGTTTCTTGCCCGTGGGAACTGAGTACGAGGCCGACCACGAGGCTTTGAGCAACGAGAGCCGGCGAGAGGACTCACAATGTTTTAACACTGATAGTTAGTGCCAGACCCCCGACAAATATCTTGCTAATCGTCGCAAATCTTCGCGCATCTATCAATTGTTTAAATCTTTTAGTTTAGGAATAGTTCGTTATGTTATAGCTATATTTATTTATTCAATATGTTTTATTGTTGTTTTTTTATTTATTTATTTATTTGTAATTCATAGATCATATTTATATCAAGAGTTTTAACCGATTGTTGTTCATTACTTAGTGCCATTGTTTTTGAAATTATTATTGTTATTTTTTATATTATTTTGAAACTCCTAGTATAGTTTTTTTTTTTTGCCTTCTTAGGACTATACTTATTAAAGATTAAAGATAAAGACGCGTGTAGTGAAGCGCTTACATGAGGGTCTCCTCCTAGGCTAGAACCCAGTTTTCACTCTTCCTTTTCTTCTCCCCTCAGGACCGTAGGTCGTCATTGGTAAAAACCATAGTGCAGACAAAAACGTCAGTGTTGTTCGTAAATATTCCCTTTGTTTTTCACTATTATATTAGACACATATTGTCTTCTTTTTCCAGGCAACAATGCTACAAGTGCGTTCTGGACTGTCTCCAGCGTCTTCTTATCGCGAAAACAGCTCCTTCTCAATCTCCCGGTCGACCCACACGGCCAGGGCCTCCTCCCGCCCCAGACCCCAATGCTCTGACACCGCATGATGCTGAAAAGCTTGTAAGTTCTTAAGAGAATAAGATCTGATTTCTTTCAGGTTTTAATGTAGCGTTTAATTTCCAGACTTTATCTTTTTCCTAGATGGAGGATGTTTTATCGTTTTCACTGTCTTACGGGGATGAATTATGGCATGTAGATTTGTATCAATGGTTGATTAACAATGGACTGACTGACAGGCTGCTGGAGGTTAGTACTATGTCTGTGTGCCTTGTTATTATTCTTAGAGTCCTTGCATTTTACTTTCTCCTTAACCATTATCCACTTGTTTTTCGGGAAAAGTCGGGCGCCAAGTCGCAATTAGTTTCGTTTTGTATCTAATTGGTCCAATATGTGGCGGGAGTTTATAAACCAATCACATAGCCGTGAAGGAAAACAGCCCAGTAGTATTTCTGTTGGCCCTCAGTTGATATTTTTCTCTGCCATGATGTTTTTGTTTTGTTTTTTTTTGTTTTTGTTTTTTGTGTTTTTTAATTTTTTTTTAATACTTATTCCTTTTTTCTTCAAATGAAGATCAAATCTCCGCACCTGGAGGTGTTTCTGAAGAGATCATCGTCACAGGATCAGCCAAATGAATTAAAGATGTTAGACTTGTTGTGGAAACATTATGAAAAGACAAAAAATTACTCTGCTGCTGCAAGAGTCCTCTCTAAACTCTCTGAAAAACAAAGGTAATCAAGTAACGTCAGCTGATATCAACAAAACAGATTTTGCTCACCCCTATCCTCATTTCCCCGTTCAACGTTGGTTATTGCAAAAGACAAACTCGTGTGGGACAAAATTGTTAGATCAGCATTGCTCTGGGTGAGCATGGTCAGAATTTATAAATAGCAACACTTTCGTATCCTTGTAATCAAGGTTTTAGGTCTCAGGGCGCTTTGTAGCAACTTTTATCATCAGTTTCTCAGAAGTCGCAATAATTTCGTTTGGTTGGTGGAATACGGTGACATACTTCACGCAGTCAGTCACGCTCACTCCCCTCTTTTAATTGTCCAAAAGTCATCAGTGTTATTGTTTATATTTCAGTCCTGATGTAACTCTAGAATTAAGATTGGAATATCTGGCTCGTGCCATTATGAGCGCGAAGAGCTGTAATCTGAGGACCTCTGGGAGTACTGACGGGGAATTCTTACACGAGTTAGAAGAGAAGCTGGAAGTTGCGCGTATCCAGATGCAAGTTTATCAAGCTCTTGTGAGGATCAACTCTGCTAATCCATCTAGGCGCATAGATCAAGCTTTGATTGGATTGAATTCTCAGCTCTTGGATGTCACCACAGTAAGAGTCTTGTTATTCTCTTTAGTAAATAAACTCCCAACTAGCATGTAGTTTTCCGTTAAGATATTGACACATTTTCCAGCAAGTGAGCAATTGTTGTTTTTGTCATATGATTGGTAAGCGCGCTGTTTTTCATCTCTTTTCAGTCCACTCTCGTTCAAATAACTCGCTTTACCGATTCTTCCTCTCTTTCCTTCTGTATAGATCATTTATCGTAATTTCAAGTTCTACAATCCCCTCGTTCGATCTTCCGTGTTCTCCGATTTTCATTTCTTCACCCTTGATAGTCTCCCACGTCGAGGTCTTCCCCTTATCAAAGAACAATTTTGTTTTAAGTGGTATATATCTAAGCCTATTATAATTGACATATGTCTATTACTTTTTCGCTGTTAGTCTGAAGTTCTACTTGTGCGATTTTTCCGGTGTTTTCTCGGAATTGAAATTTTGCTTTATAGTATGGACTAACTTGATTATAATCGTCCTCTAGCTGTACGGAGATTTTGCTGATGAGTTTGATCTGTCCGAGTGTAAACTCGCCATAGTTCATTGTGCCGGACATTACGACCCAACCCTGATTGAGACACTATGGAGGGACATCATAGAAGCTGGTCAGTAATTTTTTTATTTTTTAAGTTTAAGGCTCTCGAAGGTATCGCCATGTCTTGTTTGGAAATAGCCAGGTACCTGTAACCTAAATAATTAATTATTGAGAAGTAGGTGAATTTTCCCAAGAATTACTAAGAGCTCACCCTACGTTTGTCTTCTTTAACAGAGCTCCGCGATTCACATCAGAATCCTCCCAGTGATCGTATGGCAATCGTCAGCAAAAAGATATCTTTCCTAGGAAAGGTTTATGTCCACTCTGAGCGGTACTTTCCATTGGGTAAGTCATTATGTCACGTGTCACGGCCAGTGCGTGACTGTCACATAAATCACGCTTTAAATTTTTTACTTACCTATTTTGTTGTGTACTCTTTCAGGGGCCATAATTCTTATGCTGGAAAAGAAGAGCGCCGAGTTGGTCTGGGACCCAACCTGGGTGTTTATGACCATGTTAGAGATTGGTATTCCATTCCCCGTGTTACATGCCATCTATGACAAACTGTTCAAAGCCAAGGTAATTCAATATATCACAACCACATTAGCTTAGGGATGAGTTCTCATAGGATCTTCGGATTAATATTAGCAACTGTATGTACAATCTAGTATACGTTATGAACCCAGAATGTGGCCCATCGGGCTTCCTGTGGCTCATACTTTTTTCCCCGTCCCGCGTTCATAAAACATTGAAGGTCGATTATTTGGAACACTTGTATAAGGAATGGGAGGGGAGGGTGTGCACAGGATGGAGTGAAAAAATTGAACAGAAGGTAAATTATTGTTTACTTTAAGTGATATTTGTCTGTGTTTTTAAGGATCAGTGTTGGCGAACACTAGACAAGCCTATTCACATCCTTGAAGTTATATATCACTTGTTAATGAAATTTGTAAACACACCATCTATTTCCCCACCATATGAGAGGTAAGTGCATGTTTTTTATCAACTTCAACTTGAATGTAACGTTTATTGTGTTGTTTGTGTTCCCCAGGCCCTTCGCAACATTTGAGTTATCACTAAAGAGCTATTTCCTGACTTTTGTTTTCAGACCAGGAATAACAATCGCACTGTACGACGCATGTGCCACGTATCTGGTGGAACTGCAGTCCTGTCTTTCACGTGACCCTAGTGTGCAAAACACGCTGGCCAAATTCCAAGGATTGAGGGCGTGTCTAAAGCGTCTTTTGCCCTAAATGACTATCTTCGGTCGGAAATCGTGCGTTTTATTTGCGCTTTTTAAGATCTCATGGCCGAGTTCTTTTGAAAACGCCGTGAAAGAGGGTGTTCAAGCCTTGAAAAAAGTGTTTCTTCGTAGTGCGTAGACTAACAAGCTATTTTTAAAACATCCGTACAGTTGTAAATAAAAGTTTAGGTGAAGTTTTCACAATGAACTATTTTTATTTGCAATTTTGTCATTTGTGGGCGGGGGCTGGCGGGGAGATAAAGGAAGGATGCGAATTCTTACCACCTTGGACAGAGGTAAAAATACCTTCTAACGGTAATAATACACTGCACCAAACAGGCTCTGTTTGTGGTATTTTTCTAGAACTTGGGGAGGGGTATTGTGTACGTCGTGCATTTTCCTAGTTAATCATCAGTAGATCTACAAATTTCGTCACCGCTTTTTTTGACAGTGTAAAAATAACATTGGTAAAACGTCGGCCAGTGTTGTTGTTTCTCTTACGAACATATGCAGAGTCAGTAACCTAAATTAGGTATTGAAGTATGATGATAGAAATAAATCAATGTTTACCTACGATCTACTCGAATATTGTAAACATGGAGAACTCTAAGTGACCTGTTACTTTTGTATGAGTAATGCGTGAGTAAATGACCCCATGCATCCCACACCCCACCAATTTAGCGGCGTTGTCGCTGTCACTTAATTGTCAGCGATTTTGAATCTTGCTGCGTTATTCAAATCTCAAGGGTGCTTATTTTTATTGTTATAAAAGCAAACTTTGACAAATTTTATTTTTCACAGTCAGATCCAACTTTTTTTTTTAAGGTTGTGGAGATCTGGAATAGGATTCCATGACCCGTGTATTCTCCAGATCTCAGTATATTATAAGTTCTCCCTTCTGTCTGCATTGCATTTGTTGCACTTTTAGCCTAACAGAACTGAGATCTGCGAATTTGGTTTTAAATCGTACGATGTCTGAAAGTAATATCTTTATTCTCATTACCTATCCGCCTGGCAGTGGTTTGAAATGGAATGAAGAAATTATTTGTTGAACATAAGGGTGAAAGAGATATGTTTCTTCGTGAAATGAGTGATTGTTAGGGTGAAGTCGTAAACTTTTCACAATAACCTGAATACGTTGCCGTACCCAACTGTTTTCATATTTATAGTTTGTTTTCGTTTTCAGACTCCGCGATATGCAATATTTACAATTTTCTAAAATTTTATCACTCTTAGTTAGAAAGAGAGAAAGTGAACTCTTCTGAACAGCCATTTCTATCCCACTGTCTGAAATATTAACCATTTCACGCGACACTTCTTCCGCCCGAGTACATCATTTGGATTGATAGTCCGAAAGTCTAATTAAACGAAAATACTACGACCGTTATCCACTTTTGGAGTCTTACATACTAAATCAAGAAATCAGAAAGTACCAAGCAAGGATCCTCTAGTCTTTTTGACATCTGAGTTTGGTTAAATTTCCGGGACAACTTGTGATACCAGCTGAAAATAAGTCAACTCCGTGCATGCGTATTAGGAACAAGGCAATATGGGTCTCACGGATTATCAGTTTGACAAAGTGATGTCTAAATAAAACTGTTCAGAAAGGCGCTGTTTTGGTTCTTTTGTATCCTTTGAAATATTAACCGCCTCCTAACTAAGTGTTGGATTAAATGTAGGCATAATTACTGATTTGGTCTCCTACTTAGCCGGTCACGAAAATTTAGATCTTTCGGCTTAACTGTATTTTTACTTGTCGAGCTTCGTGTGTTTCGTTGGATTTTCTTTGACAATGTTCCATCGATGCTTTAACAATTTCGCTCATCCTCTTGCGTAGAAGAAGTCACTAAGAATTATTTGCGTTGGTATCAGAGCTGTGCGCGAAAGATAAACATTTTAGTCACTTTAAATACTGAGGCTTCCGGCCTCTTGACAACGACTTGCCGAAATTGTTTGTAGCATGTCGTTTGCCACGTTTGCACTTTTTTCAATTTTTTGTCATCATTTATAATCTATTTTTCTGACTATGCATTTTCCAAAATCAATTTCGATTTGCAGCCACGAGAAAATACCTACCAGCAAGGTTTGATAGGTTAAATTAAACGATACCTCTAAGAGTTACGACAATTTATTCTACGAGTTAAATTAAAATTCTACTTAGTTATTCACTTTTATCAATAGATTGTCATCTTAGGTAACTCCTATTTTTAAATCGCTAAATATTCACAAAAGTCTTTTTAGTTTCCGAAAATACAAATGAATGTGTCCATTTTGTTTATTTAGTTTTCTTTATGATATTTTCATGTCGGAACCCTTGGTAAAGTTCCCTTGCCTTTTAACCGACGTCGAGAAAGCACACTTCTAACACTATTGAACATAAAATTAACTTTGTGTTTTGCCGAAGGCTACATAACGCCTAATAAAGAGAAATTTCCCTTTGGCGCAGGGACTATTTCCAGGTATTGGCGGTGTTTTTTCAGTTCCAAATGATATTCACACGGTGTGATGCCGTTAATGAAATACATCTTACGGAAACTTGAGGGAGGCAAAAAAAATAAAATCACCTGGCCCTTAGTCGATTGACGCTGTTTGATCTTTTCTTGGTTGCATGCTGTCTTCACTCTTCACCTTATACTAATTAAACTTTTCCTCATTTCGTATAAACTCGAGCCGAATTCAGGCACTATGCTCCGCTCAATGACTTCGCAGATAGCGTTTCGTCTTCCTTTGACGCAAGCAACTAACTGTACCTGATGTTTTGTCTTTCCTTCTCCTCTCACCACGGAAGTGGTTGATCCTCCGCGAGTTTTAAAACGCACAACTTCCTCTGCTTGCACGCAAGGCGTACTGTAACATCGGGACTTTACAGGTCCAGTTTTTTGTTTCGCAAAGTGTCGTAGAAAGCCAGCTTTAGGGTCAATTAAACCCAAGTTTGTATATAAATTTCCTGTCGTCTTCGTTTTCACATTTTCACCCCAGGTTTGGTGCCTCTCAATTCCAGGCGATTCTTCGCCGTCCGAGAAACTCTTAAGTCGCGTCTGAATTCGCCGAATTTTGTACTCGCTCCTTTCATCGGCCTTAATCTCATCAGTTTTTGATGACCGGACTTTAAAAGTTTCACTGTCCAGCTTCATTTTAGCAGTTCGGTAGTAAGAAGTCTTTGTACCGGCTATGGTTAACGACATATCGTCAACTGTTTGCATTGTGAGCCGGTGTTTTTCATTCCAGTTGTCAGCCGATGATTCTGGGGTCAGATTAGTCGTCACGTTTTCTATCCTGGGATTATTCTCCTCCTTAACTTGGCCGACAGTGTTTAAAGGCTCCGCACGGTTCGTCCCCAAACACATTTGATCTTTCTGAGGCGGTCGCGTATTTACTGAGGTATTATTCCAAATCGACTCCTTCCCTTTTCCCGAGCATCCTCTTGATTTTTTCGGGAACGCTTGTGTCTTTTCATCGAGAGGTTCAATTGGTGGCAGCTTTGCGAAATAATTTTCATTTTGTGTGTACTCTTTTCCACCCAACTCTGAACTTTGTAATTTTCTAATTGGGGGTAAAACTTGCTTCTTTGTTGATGTTGAGCCGAGCGTTTCCCCTCGCAACGAACAAAATCCTTGGGCCAGTGGAGCGCTGGATGATGTTTTACTTACTCTTGCGCCCGTTTGATGAGATCCGGAAACTACAGTTAGACCTGGAGTTGCTTTCCAAGAAATCTGTCCAAATTTCGCATCACGATGCTCAGTTGAGGACACATGAAACCGGCAATCCTCGGCTGGTGGTCTGAAGTTTTCACCGTTGTTTTTCTTCATCTCTTCGGCATCTCTGTCATCCAAATAACGGAAAATGTGCGTAAATATCATTCTGTAAATGTATTATACTCCCAGTGGCCAACTCTTCATCAAAATAACACAAAAAAGCTCTTCCGCAACGGCGAGATTAGCACGCGTTTCCAGTCTAACCTCCCAAGGCAAGATTGGATCAGACTAACGTGTGTGGATTATCTTGTATCACTTTTCTTATTCCTTGTAAATTTAGCGAGGTGCCGCGTATTTTCTTTCTCGGCCGCTGAATGGCTGTGGGTCGTTTATGTCAAACAAAGACAATCAATTATTGATCTAAACCTTAAATGCTAAATATGGCTGCAGAAGCTAAATGGTCGTGAATGTTTATATTTCACAACCCAGATATCGGAGGCGCGTCGCTTATTTTACGTGCATTGACCAACGTAAACGACTTTGATTTTTTTCTCCTCGTTTCGACATAGAGAGATGGACCCCAATCATTTCTCTGAGGCTTTAATATTTCGCTTCTTTTTCCCCTCGTGCACCTGGTGAATTGACCTGCAGGTGAACTGGGGGCGAAAATTTACGGCAGACCTTACAGGGCTTTTACCAGTGAAGCTTCTTAGCTTCAATATACATTTTTGTTCTTCGGTGAAATAAAAGGAGGGTATGAAAACGAAATGAATTAAAATTTTGTTTCAGTGTATGCATGTTAAAACGCATGACGGGCGATTGTGTGATTCGTGAGAAACGTGATGTTCGGAAATGAATAAATTTGCGCGCGGGGCACTATACACAAGATTGAATACCAAGGCCACAACAAATTGGTCATGGAAGTTTCTAGATGTTAATGAAACCCGAGTTTGCTTTTCAGGAATAGGGGAATATTTTGTATCGTGTTTTTGGTCCACCTTGCGAAAAGAGGTCGTGAATATGTAAATCTAGTTTTAATCTTCTAAGCTTAAAAATATACATGTACCTAAGACAAATATTTCCTTTGATTTCAAATTTTCCTTGCCGTTAACCTTTTAAAGCCCAAATGATTTCTAAATTTAATATGTTCTTTACCTGCTTTTTATTCAACATATAGTTATTACTAAGCCAAAGGAAAAAAAAATCGCACAGTTTTCCTCTTCTCGAACGTGATGCACCCTACCGGAACTCCGAAACTCCGGAAAATCCTGACCTTTCGCTAATCGGCATATAAATCGATCAGTCTGCAAACGCAGTTTAGTATCAAAATATGTTTCTAACTCCCGGATACTTCCAGTTTCTTACAGCAATATCCCGAAATATTTTGTTTGATATCA
This sequence comes from Stylophora pistillata, assembly GCF_964205215.1. Taxonomy (NCBI): domain Eukaryota; kingdom Metazoa; phylum Cnidaria; class Anthozoa; order Scleractinia; family Pocilloporidae; genus Stylophora; species Stylophora pistillata. The sequence goes on from NC_142529.1 coordinate 564,962, forward strand.
GGGTATCGCCAAAACACGAGGAAGTGATTAATAAACCAATTTAAAACTGGAAGCGCTTAGAGCCATTGTCAGCTATTTTCTCTTTTTAGTCAGCCCACCTGAATGTCATATGACATAACGACGACAATTCCAAGAGCCTCGTGCACTTTTGTGGGTTTGTTTTGTCTCATGATGTTCATTAACATTGTTAAATTTTATATTTGAATTACGGGGTATTTTTGTTTTTTCAGCCCTCTCAGCGCAGATTCGCACGACGTTCTCTTTGAGAAAAATTAACCTTTTGTGAAAGCCCAAGTTACGACCTCCTACACACTTATTAGGTAATTTTATTTACGCATTTAGGAGTAATATGGATGGAACCTCCTCCCTGTTTTCGCCTACATAATTTATTCTGTGGAATTCATGTTCATTTGACTAGAGCAATGAACAAGTGATAAGTGATAAGTTTTCAATTCAAGCAACGAAAGAAGTACTCAAACAAATTTCTTTTTTCGTCGTATCCTTAATTTATTTTGAGGTCATTAACACTATTATTTACGCAACATTGAGGCACTCAAACCGTCAAAAATTATGAATGGAGACATACGAGTGGGAAACAAAGGCGGTAGTGACGTCACTGTTTTGACGTCATCTGTAGGTACAATAACTGATCCTAGCGTAATAAAAAAAGGTTGTTAATATTTAATCAGACCAGGAGAAAAATAAACAGAAGCCTTTAAAAATCCAGGAATCATTTGAGGTTAAATAAATAACCAAAACTGGAGTTCCTTGCGATTTGAGAATTTCCAGGAGTCCTTCACTTCATAATATGACAAATATCTAGTTGCCATAAATTCTAGAAAAGGTTTTTTTTGGGAAAAATTTGGTAATCATTGTATTCCACTCTATTCTCATATGCTTTCACAAGAAATTAAAAACAGCAAAATTAGAGAGGAAAACCCATATTACAGATTGAATAAAGAATTGAATACTTTTTCCTTTCGTGGAGTTCTTTGTTAAAAACAAATTCCAGCTGAAATGAACTTCCAGGCGATTAGTTTTTGCATTAAGAGCGGTTTAATTCTGCTTTGTTCTTAGCAAGTTTTACTTTTGACCGACGTTTCACCCTCCTAAACTGCCTTTAAAAATGCACAAGTTAATTCAGACCGGTGTTGGTTCAGAAGTAGTTATGATGGGGAAAATGTCTGGTATTTCCCCCGTAAACTCGTGTTCCTCCAGATCACGATAATTGAAGCTTTCCTCGTCTTTTTCTTGAACCGGATGCTTTGCCATCCTTTTTGTTCTTTGCCCCAGTCTCTTTCGTCTGATGTAGTATACGCTGATCGCTATGACAATCAATACTGCAACTACTACGAGCACTATGGTAACAGTTAGGACACCATGCTTTCCTGGACCCGAGCGAGCGCCCTCCAAACCTTTTCAGGGAAGGTAAAATCCATGTATGAATTATTTCATCCTCGGCTCCTATTCTATGCAGAACGTTAAGAAATTCAAAAGTTTTTTTTTTTTCTGGCTCAACTTGCTTTCTATCACGCTTATTATTATCTTTCCATTAATTAGAGATGACCTTAAATGGAACACTCACGTTGAATATGTGACTGCCAAGGCAGCTAAGAAATTATACGCTCTAAGGTTGTTGAAACGCGAAGGAGTTATGCCAGAAGACATGCGCAAGGTATGTACTTGTAATATCAGATCGGTCCTAGAGTATGCTGCGTAAGTGTGGCAAGACATTCCCGCATACCTCTCTGGTGCTATTGAATCCATACAAAAAAGAGCCTTAAAAATGATATTCCCAAATTTTAGTTATCAACAAGCCCTAGACCAGGCAAAATTGTCTTTGTTGGTAGATCGTAGGATATTCGTTTGTAAAAAGTTGATGGCGGAAATGAGGAATGAAGACCACCCCATATCTTTCTTAGCTCCACCAGCTATTATAAGTTCTATACCTTATCAATTAAGATCAGGAAATACCAAAGCTACAACAACAATGAAAAGAACAAAAAGAGAAAATGACTTTTTTACTTTTAGGTATTCGTAGACTTAACTATTATTGTAATACTTAGTACAATTATTCTAATTCTTAAGACTTATTATTGTAAATAAGCTTTACTATTGGTATCTAGTAAGATTCTTTTTAATATCCTTGTAAAATTACACTGTTTATTCAGTATTTTAACTGCCAAAAGTGTTAATAAACTATCATCATCATCATCATTCCAGGGTCCGACAGAGAATACAAAAAAGGTTTTATTTGTATCTCTCTGAACTACTTATGTCCAAATGTTCGCTTATAATAGTTAATATGGGTGTTATAAAAGAATTTAGTCACTACCTACTGTGCTATTGTCTTGGGGTGGATGAATTTATTTCGTTGATTATTAAATTAACCCTAATACACAACACTTACCTTTTGATTTTGTCATCGTTAAGTTTACACTGGCACTTGCTGTGGCTGCTGTAGCTGCTCTGCTCGTCTTTTCTTTAATAGAACGTTCAGTAAAGAGACCATTCAGTAAAAACGCTGTGATTTCTATTGGTACGATTTCTCTCTTACTTTGCGCGCGTCTGTGTGAACAGGCTGACGCATCTGCGGTAGCTGTTCAACCGTCCCAGATCTTATAAATTTCAACACTTCCCTCTAACTGCTTTACATTTACTTGTATATAAGTAAAGAGAATATGGTGCTACATTAAGAAAGTACGTTCTAATCGATGAGCTTGTCTATTCTCAATAAATGATTGTTGGATAATTTATTGATACAGGTGTATCGTCTAGAGAAGATACCTGTTGATCACGTCTGAGATTTAAAGGATCAATCATTGTAAGATGTGAATTTTGGGGAGCTGCGAAATAGAGGGGCACCAATTCTACGGAAGTGGAAAGGTAAATGTTCTAAGAACTGAAAAAGACCGCAAAGAGCGTATCGAAGTTAACTTAATTTCTTTATTTTGGGTTCACATGATCCTAAGAGTTTATATTCCTCTGTGGTTTCTCGATATTAATCTAAGATTATTATCATTATGCTAGCCAGGGGCCACATGCAAAATTGTTACCTGAAGTTGTCGGTTGACTTGTTTTCACAGGAATTGTTATGGGCCGTGTTGGTACCGAAGCAGCATTGTATGCTATAAAACGTAAGCATGAGATCCCATTATCATTATAACATTTTTCTTTAAAACAGATTAGTTTTCAATTCATCTACGGCATTTCAAAATACTACAAGGCCATATTTGCTAAGAACATGACTTTGCTACTTACTCTGATTCAAGAAAACTCCTCTGAAACCTTTGGAGCGGCCTTGCGAGTCAGATTTGAATACCACATACACCACAGAGGAGTCCGATACCACGCCCTGGGTAGGGGGTGGGTGATCACCATTGAATTCTGCAAGAAGCTTTGCCTTCTCATTCCAGCCGCTGTAAATCGTCACCACGTCACCATCCCCGTCTTTTTTTAAATCAAACTCTGGGAACTTGATTACGATCTGCTGTGACCTAGGCTTTTTCTCCTGTATCAAGAACCTCCAAGTACAGAGCTGTGAGTTCGGGTAGCCACCATCACTGCGGTAAAATGGTGACATGAACTCCTGAGGCCTCTCGCTCATGGTGTAGTGACAGGCTGTTTGAAAAGGGAAACAGATGTACAATCTGCGTTCACACAAGTCCCCTCAGTATTCTTGTGTTGGGTAATGATATCGTTCAAGACATTTAATTTATAATCTCTTGTAACGTTATATTTTGTGGTATCAAACAGGTCTTATGCATGAGTCGTTAATTAATGTTTAAGAGATTAGGCCGTCTTTCCTCCTGGTGGGAAGCATAGGACATCAACTTCGGGGAACAAAGACCAACTATATGTTCCCGTCGTGCCCCAGTCAACGTCCCAAAGAAGGGGATAGCCAGTCAGGCGACCTACGGTGGGGACCTTCATAAACCCTATGGCCGCTATGATAAACCCCATGGCCGCTATAATAAGCCCCATGGCTGCAGTGATAACCGCGAAAGCCTGACTGGAACCCTGAAACGGAGCGGTAGACGAAGCTCTGTTGAAGCTTCTACCATAACTTTTACATACTACTTCCTATAGATACAGACCTTGATAATAACAGTAAGTAATCGTCAATTTCTTCCTCCCTTTCACACAAGGGTAAGAACCATTCATCTCGTCTTTGTTCTCACTGTCTTCAGTATCATATCGTATAAACTCCTTTGTAGCAATGGCTCCATTAACCTGCTGACACTCAGCTGTGTTGTAGGCCAGTAAGTAAAAGGGATTATTCACAGGGAGGGTGATAGGCTTCAATTTGTCACCATCCGTCCGACAGCAGTACGATATATTTGTATCTTTATTGTATATACCGTCTGGAAGTGTCCCTCCCATCTTGTTCTGGTTTTTGTGGTTTTCGTCATGAAAGAAGATATATCCCTCAGAGAGGCCTTTAGGACAAGCTCCCTTTTTGTAAAGGCAATACTGACCTGCAAAAAAAATAACTAACTTCAATCAGTGGGATCAAATACACCCAGGTGTAAAATACTACCATTACTGTTGGCTTAGAAAAATGTGTCGGTACGTGGCAGTTTGATATATTTGTTAATGCGGCTGTTAAGTAAGGTAGGACTGCATCCCTGGGCACATACTAGCGTCAGTGTATCACTGTAATTCTAATTTAGATATCCCTAGTCTCTCGTCTCTCGAACTATTTTAGCTAATCTAATTTCCGCTACTCTCTGCTAGACTCCGCTTTATATACTATCTTCACCTCTTGGCCATTCTTTCCCCTTATCCTGCGTAGCAATGCAAAAGCTTTTATTGATGTCATTTTTATCGACTGTAGCATTCATGTGGAAGCTCTTGGATGCATAGTTACTTGGATTGTTGTCTTCCGTGTCATGAAACCTCCAGCCAGTCTCCCACCAGATATCGTCTGAACTTGGAGGACAGCCGGTCCTGGGGCAGGGGAGCCCGTATGTACCACTTGGCCACCTGAGACCCTGTGGAACTGCAACCATTCGAATAGGTGAAACATCTACAAAATTGGTTAGACTTGTAGTGACTATAATTATAGTTACTTAACATCAGAACAGGGGTGCCAACAAAGATATTTTACTAATGTCAATTCACAATTTAGGTATTATATTTCTTAACTTATCTTGTGGAGAGTGCATCGGATCAGAGTATCTGAGGAACTGCACACCCACTCCTCCCCCCCTAGCTTAACATTAACCCTAACTTCTTATCAGTTGACAGTTGTTAGGCTGAGGGAGGGGTGAGTGTGCAGTTATCAGATAATAGTATTGATCCGAAATATCTTAGTTTTTGATAAAATCGACTCAAAACGTTCCTCGAGTCGTTGCTTTCAAGGTCGTAATTTGCATCATCGACCAACGGGTTTCGTGCACACTTTTAGCTGTACCTTCTTTTCCCTTCGATGACTTTTTTAATTTCTCCAATTTAAAGGGGATAGTTTGTACACAAGAATTATGCAATAAAAAATATAGGTCATAGTGCTCGTTCAATAGTTAAAAACATCCTACCTCTTTACCTGGTTCATCAATTGAAAAAAAAATTGTGTTCTCGGAATGCGCGCGCTAATTCGCCTGATGACGTGATTTTTATGCACAGCACAGGATGCGCAATAATCACCTTATTAATTTTTTTTCGGTCTCCTTTATTTACCTCCAAAGTAATAATATAGTTATCTTCTAAAAGTAATTCTTACCTTTACTTGAAATAATTTTGAACATTCCGCGGAAACCTTTGGAATGATGATTCCCTTGTGTTATGGGAAACTTTGAATAAAACTCTACTAAAAGAAAATTGTTGTGGGACAAATATCTGTTTCGATTAACGAGGCGTTTTTGATCTATTGTACCCACGGTTGATCCACTGCTCCAGTCATTACTGATAACAATACTGTCGCCTTCTGCCATACGTGTTTCCAGAAAGGTGATTTGTACCCTACTGTCCTTCCCTGGAGCAACAAATCGCCACCTGCACTTCTGGTCCGACAGAAATCCGTTGTCGAAGAATTTTGGAGAGGTGAATTGCATCTGCTCATCGTTATCCAAGCTAAACGTGTAGAGGCAACCTAAGAGTACATATAAAAATATGAAATGATCGGAAGTGTGAGCACCACTTGCCTTACCGACGATCTCAGATCCCCGGTGTGCTCTGTATGGAGGTTACAAACCCTTAGGATTTTTCCCATTCGCTATGAATGATGATCCCCACTACCTCCCATCCCTAATCCAACTCCAACCATAACTTGTTATCAGTTGACTGCTGCTGGGTTAGGGGAGGGGTAGTTGGACAGTTGCTCAGATACTTACTTTCATAATAACAATGAGCAATTTTGTGATTGCGACCTCCTCCTCCGTAGGGATATCTTCCATTGTGCTCGTCTTGGTTATTCGTATCTTCATTGTCATATCGAATGTACTCCTCTGTGGCAATGGCGCCTTGCACGCGCTGGCACTCTGACGAGTTGAAAGCCTTAAGGTAAAACGGGCTGATTAGGGGGAGGGGGATAGGCTTAAATTTGTCACCGTCGGTTCTGCAACAATAGTATATTAGAGTGTCCTTGTCATATTTGCCATCGGGAAGTGTCCCTCCTTGATCGTTGATGTTCTTATTGTGTTCGTCATGCCAAAATAAGTAACCTTCTTCCAGTCCTTTGGGGCAATCACCTTTCTTGTAGATACAATATTTACCTAAAGGAAACATTGAAAATGAAAATCGTCTACTTTCTGAAAACTTTTAAGGATTTAAGCACACTTTCGGGTATGCTTCAGCAGACTAAAAGGCAGACTGGAAACAAAAGGTACAGGCTCAGAGAGTCTCATGGCCCAAAACCTTGAGGAGCGTTAAATTTAATAGTTTTTTGACGGCCACTTATTCCTGCGCCGAGAGGCAACTAGGAATATTACTGTTCACCTCGTATTTCGTCAAGGAAATAAAGAAGGGAGCCGGCCTCATGGTGACCCCACCCATGCAGGCGCCAGCGAACTCTCCGGCAACCTGACACCCCAGAACGTCTTTACAAAGAGCACCTTTTTCTTAATTACAAATTTTTTGTCAGTTTGATATTTCCATAGTATCAAAGACTTCCCTGGAAAACACAGCATCTTTACTAACTTACGCGAAGTCATACCTCCCAGCCACCAATGGCGAAAACGAAGAGGAGGCGAGAGCGGCTGTTGTTCCCAATCAGAGTTCGCGTATCACACGAGTATCAACAAAATGGGTGAGAAATATAAATTTATTTCCATGCAAAAGAGTGACATAATGTAACACAATTTTTCACAGGGGGGATATTGTGGCGTCATGTAGTCTACACCTTTACTGGTCTTCACTTTTTTGCAGTTTGACTTTGTCACTTACCCTGTGGCCACTCGCTATCTTCCTCAGAGATGATGTCTTCTGTTTTAATACAGAATGTTCTGTTAATATCTTTGCCCACCGTTGCATCAAGATGAAAACTCGGTGATTTATAGTTGTTTGTAGCGGTGTCCTCAGTGTCTTCAAATCTCCATCCTGTGGCCCACACCTTGGATATCACTGTCACAGGACAGCCAACCTTTGCTCTGGGTATGCCATATGTCCCGGCAGGCCATGTTAATGTCGCTGTTGATTATTGAGAAAAATGTAAGTGTATGTTGGACAGGTGATACCTCGTAGAGCTCTGGAGATTAAAAAATAGACGAGCAAAGAAGTGACAAGTTCACAGTAGAACGTGTGGCAGATTCCAGTAGAGTTCACATCAGTGGTGCAAAAGCTGTCTCGATTTACACGGAAACCGTTGTCTAACTAGGGTACGGACACCTCCGTAGCTTTTTTGACAACCATTTCCTCGGTGAAGAAACGTATTTTGTCTCTGATTTTTTCTTTTTCTCTTTTTTTTTTTTTTTTTTGTGGTTTTGATGTTGGGCATACAAGGAAAACAAGACGACAGAAACGAAAGAACCGAATCTAGGAGTTGAGTAAAGTTAATAGATGAATGAAAAATGGCTGAATTCAAAACTGCTTGCATAATGTTTGTGTACATATTTGAGGCACTCGGACAAACAAAAAAAAATGGAGAAAAAAGAAAAGAAAAGGAAAGACAAAAAGAAACATATTATTACTTAGAATTGATCTTCCCCCTCTCACTGAGATCGAGAAGCACTTTACACTACGCCAAGTATGCAGAACGTAATCACTAAGAGAATGGTACTTTGGAAGACGAGAACATTATAGCTGCCGCGACAATTCAACCCTTCACAAATAATTTTGATCATCATTTTTCCCATCTCTATTTTCAGTTCTTGTAGTCAGTGTTTTTTTTGGGTACTTTTGACGGCTTCAATGGTTTCGTTTCGGTTTTGTGCTTTTGCTGTTTTCGGGTTTGAACTTGAGTACATGCCTTGCAATTGCCGGTGCTTGATGCCAACATTAACTCCTTAGCATGATCGTTGCTTTTCAGGATGAAATAATTTACGTCATCAATATCACCTGAGTGTCTCAAGTTCGAACGAAGACCGGCTTCTTTTTTCAATAGCGACAAGTCGAATTCAAGACATAATACTTAAAGTGCACCTAAGCCCAAAACCTTTTTTTCGCTTAACGAAATAAGCGTATTTTTTGGAGTATTTCTTTGCAAAAACTTTTCGATTTGCTCAAATCTTCGATTTTCTGTGCCCAGTCAAAATGACGAAAATCAGCTGCCATCTTGGCTCACGACCGAGTTTAAAGAGAAAAGGTTCTAGCGGGTAAGGTGACGTCAAATGGAGAACACGAAAGTTTACATTTCACACATTTTCACTTGTTTGGGAAGGTTGTAGTCGATATTGTCCGAAAATAAGCCGACTGAGTGTGTTGTAGGAGGATGGAGCAAAGTGCGAAATTTTCAAGAGGGTATCGCGCTTCATACATTCCTCATACAACACGCCTAGTCGGCATATTTCGGACAATATCGACGACAACCTTCCCAAACAAGTGAATGTGAGTGAAATGCAGACGTTCGTGTTCTCCATTTGACGTCACATTACCCGCTAGAACCATTTCTCTTTAAACCCGGTTTCGAGCCGAGTTGGCGGCCGATTTTCCGTATTTTGACTGGGCACAGAAAATTGAAGATTTGAGCAAATAAAAAACTTTTTGCACAGAAATACTCCAAAAAAATACGCTTATTATATTAAGCGAAAAAAAATTTTGGGTTTAGGTGCACTTTAAACGAAAGTGGAAAGAAACGGAGAATCTCCAGTTAGGCTGACATAGTTTGGTTTTTTGAGCTCAACAACTTTAGTAATTATTTAATTTTATCAATTTGTCGCTCAATTAGACTGTGATATCAGCCCTCGGTTGGAAATGTATCCCATTTGTCTAATATTTACGCGTACATGAAGCTTATGTCCAATTCTGAGTAGGTTAAAATTACAACGCAAATTTGTTGATACCGCTTTTTAAATTCTTCTGGATTTTCAGTGAGATTCCCGTATACACAGAATTTACAATTTACACAGACACCATTATTGTCCCGTGAACATGTGGGCATACATAACTTACTCCAAACATCATACAGTTACCGAATAGTGCCGGCAAGTTTCTAAAGAAACTGTGTTGCCGCGTTGTTGGTGTGGGATATAACAAAATGACGTATATGAGAACGATCCTTCGCAGTAAAGCACTATTTGAGCAATAGTGAAAATCAGACCTGAAAAAAATTTCAGGCCTGTACGGGATTCGAACCACTGACCTCTGCGATACTAGTGCAGCGCTCTACCAATTGAGCTAACAAGCCAACTGGGAGCAGGCCATCAAATTAATTCGATATAAACCCGTAGATGATAAATCAAAACAACAACAAACATATGAAACATATGTGTGAACTGCGGTTATGAGACGTATATGAGAACGATCCTTCGCAGTAAAGCACTATTTGAGCAATAGTGAAAATCAGACCTGAAAAAAATTTCAGGCCTGTACGGGATTCGAACCACTGACCTCTGCGATACTAGTGCAGCGCTCTACCAATTGAGCTAACAAGCCAACTGGGAGCAGGCCATCAAATTAATTCGATATAAACCAAATATAACAAAATGACTTGGTTTAATCAACTCAGTTGATAATGAAAGTTAGCCACAGTAAAGAGTTTCTTAGGCTGACGTTTCCAGCGCTTACCCGTTCGTCAGAGTGAGTATATACACAATTGCTAGTTGGGCAACTTACCCTCACTGTAACCCACAGCTATCCACAGGACAAGTATTGATTGAAGATTGTAGAGAAGTTTCCTCGCCATGTTTGAATTCAGCTCGGTACAATGTGTTGCGTATTAGGGTTCGATATACTACCATAGACAAATGTGCGAATCGGACCAAGGGCTCTACACAACTACTTTATTGGAACTTAATCATGTATAATGATAGATAGGGATAATCACGTGACTGAGGTCAAGGGTATACTAACGAATAAAATACAGATTATGTAATGGAGAGGGGCATTGGGTTCTACTGGAAACCGAAAACCGTGGAAAAAAATTCGATCAAAACAGCATGCAAACCGCCGAAACTGATAAATCTTCGCATCCCAGTTATCAAAACATCAATCGGTCTGATATACTGGTCAGGGACAATGGGGCAGACGTTTTGCAGCTACAGTGAGATCAGTGGAGGCACTTAATTGCCGTTCAGATCGAAGAAAAACCGGAAGCCAAATAGGAAAAACCGAAACCCACATCCAATACCAAATCCGAAAACCCGTCAGTGTTTTTAACGAAAACCGAAAAACTAATCACTTAAAAACGGAAAATTCGCAAATAATGAACACCAAAAGCGAAAAACCGTTTTTGGGCACAAAAACCAAAAAACCGATCTTAGAAATTGCCGAAAGCGAAGTCCCAATGCCCCCTTCCAACAGCTATGGTATTTTTCCAAATAGTAACAAACACTTCACAATATCGAGCTAGACAATGAAACATATATGAGACTCGAGGCAATACGGAACAACTGACTTAAAGCTTCGGAGTTCGACTGGTATGTAGAAGTTTAAAAGGCTACTTCCCACCTTCAGAGGCCGAAAAAATCATTTTTTCTGTTGTTGAACTGGAAGTTGGACATTTTACCCAACGCTTACAAAAATAGAGATTGAAAAATCTCGAAAAGCGTCCGACTTATTTAGGAAAACGTATTTTCAAATAAAAGTCAATAAATCAGGAAGGTGTCATAATTTCGTAAAAGGGCGAACCCCTGAGTAAATATCGCGGCAATTTCATTTTATTTGCATATTTTGTTTACATCGCGCCCTTGATAACATTCACATGTGAAAGTTTCCTGGTAGTGGAGAGTCTTTCCTCATGGATAAAAGACATAAATCAAAAGTAGAGAGGAGTCCTTGGGCAAAGAAAAAGAAAAAAAAGGCCCACAGAAGAGAGAAATGGCACCAGTTTGTCAGAAAAAAAAAAAAAAAAAAAAAACAATCTTGGCACTCCTCTACACTCTGGCATCCAGATTGCGAACAAAGAAGTCGCCATCAAATCTATATTTGTCGCATATAAGGTTAAGCAAGTACCGGCAATCGCCTCGAATCGTACGAAATCATAAAAAACTTACCCGAGGGAGCTCGTTCAGCGATAAGGGTATTTCTTAAGCTGTTTGTCGATTGGCTGTTTTGCTCTTCGTCGCCCCGTTGTGTTTCTGAAGTGACTTAGCAGTCGTTGCTACGGGACGTCAACGCAGTATTTTTTCTTGAATAACCTAAACTCGGCTTTTTAAAGAACAAAAATTTTAGGTTTCACAAACAGCCTCAAGGAAAACGAAACTATCCTCTTTGAGAGTTATGCAACAAGCGCAAACAGAGGATAATCATAGTTACGACAAGTTAGATGTTCATACACGAATCCACATGAGCAATAAAACTTTATAATTGATCTACTCCAGGTAAGACTCGTGTCTGTTACTTCATCTATCAACTTTTATAGCCCATTAGATAATTATTTCTGCGATTTGTGTTGCTATCATTTCGATTTGTGCCACTAGATTTTAGCACTGCTCATCTTCACAATTTTACAGAGTATAATTTGGAAATCCGGCGTCACCGTTTTTCCCCTTGTTTACTGAATAGGAGCAACTTCAGAATACTTGTTCGGAGCAACTTCAGAATACTTGTTCGGAGCAACTTCAGAATACTTGTTCGGAGCAACTTCAGAATACCGGTCCACATCATTTATAGATGTCGGGAGGCTTTCATGTGGCCGGGTATATTGAAGTTTAGCCGATGCAATGCATTTTGAACGGGGTTATGGCGAAACCATGTAGAAACCAGAGCGACCCAAAGAAGTTGTTTACGATAAGTTCTTGTTTAACGCTGAAAGAATGAATTGAACTTAAACAAGTCACCCATAAAACGGTCGGGCTCCATAAGATAGACAGGTATTCTGAAGTTGCTCCAAAGCTCTTTTATTGTCTAAAGTCTTGCTCATTCAAAAGCGAACTGAGCCCTGAAATCTTGGATCGCTTGCCACGATTGTGTTCTAATTTCCTTTCGGTAAATTTTCACAAATACACCGATTAAAACCAAGAAAGGGACCTAATTATCCTGGAGATGAGTTTTGGAATACTTCCAAAGAATATTATCTCGTTTGCATCGATTTACAAGAGCACAATTTACACAAATCCCAGACGGTCTGATCGCGACGGGAAAACGCCAGCGTTATTTCGTCCAGAACTTGTTTGGGAGAACGGCAACGCTAACACCGGAGGTCGAATGGTGTCTTGTCCAGACTATTCCGCGCGCTCTCCCGTTCTGAAATGGCGCTCCCGTCCTCTTGTCCCCGTGCTAAATCCATCTAATCTCTAGTCTTCTAATTTTGAGAAATATGTATCCACTTTGAGCGAATTTATGGGGTATGTAGATTTGACCGATTTTCGTGAAATTTCGCCGAAACATTTCGGTGTTAATGACGAACGAAAGTGGGTCGGGAAATTTTGATATTTGAAACATTTTTCACGTGGTGTCCATTCACGCAACACGTCTCGCATATTTTACGCCACTCTAACTTTAAATGCGGATATCTAGACAACCAATCAGTATATCGCAAAAGCCTGACTCACTTTTATTGATTGATGCCTTGTGAATAAGACTGTGCAGCCATTTTGCTCGTGCTGCAGGATCCGATATCCGATACCAGATAAATTCAATAGAAGGACCCTCAGCTGCCTTACCGTCTCCTGACACTCCCTAAATGAAAAAGTCGCCAAAATTATATTTTTACCATAAACTGCATTTAATAAGCTTTCTTTTGATGCATAGTTTGTTAGGGTTTTCTTCAAACTAGTGCGCGTACGAATCTTTTTCCGATGGACACCCGCGAAGGTGGGAAGTAACCTTAAGTCTCGGGATATCTCCGTCGAACCACGGAGATGCAACTGTAATTTTTTTAAACTTGGGCCCTCCTGAGTCTCGTTGAACAAATTCCTCCACAATTGATTACATTAATTTTAATATTAATGTAGAAAGTTTCCCATAAAATACCAAAATTTCCTAATAATCAAATCAGACATAGACGTTTTAGTATCTATTTTACAATTTTAGTCGACCTAAACTGTAGCTATGACAGCCGTGAAGTGAAATACGACTGAACTACTCTAGTAGTTCCTTATCAAGGGGTCTAACATCCGGGATCTTATCAAGGGGTCTGACATCCGGGATCTTAACAATTTTCCTACAGTCTCACCCAAAGTAAACTCGTTTTACGCATTGAAGTATCAGCAAAATATCTAAGCTACGACTGCATTGGGAACAGCTAAATGTTCTAACATTTGTCTTTCATTTTTGAAAGGAAAACTCCGTCACTGTTTTCATCTAGAATGAATTAAAATGAACCGTTAAACACATCAAGTATACGATGTAACTTTTCCAAAAACATTGAGTTTGAAAGTTGACAGGAAAGTTGGAAAGATAGTTTTAATGAAACGTTGAGATTCAGTAGCCTCTTTGTTCACTGGCCATGGTACGAAAATACTCACTGGTGAAGATGAAGAGCTCCTGTCGGATAGTGAAGATGTTAAAGAAGGACTCTCACCATCGGAAGAGTCAAACCAAGCTCCACTCGTTGACGATTCTTCAAATATCTGCGGCATCATCTGTCACATGAAAACTCAAAAAAACTAGTCAAATAATACCAATTTGATCAAGAAAGTCAACAGAAAGAGAGGAAGCCCAGAAATACTAAATTCATTGACATCGCTGAGTAATCTTTTTGCCCGCGCTGGGAGGCCGCTTAAGAGTTTAAAAAGAGAAACGGAGTGCTATTAAACAACGGAGAAAACTATCATCTACTACAGTCCAGGTAAGAAAAAGATTTTTTTTTTCATTAATACTTCGACTCAGCCTTTTGACTGTAGTTTCTGTTGTTATTATTTGCTGTCGTTGTTATTATTTGTTGTTTGTTATTATTTGCTGTCGTTGTTATTATTTGTTGTTTGTTATTATTTGCTCTCGTTGTTATTATTTGTTGTTTGTTATTATTTGCTGTCGTTGTTATTATTTGTTGTTTGTTATTATTTGCTGTCGTTGTTATTATTTGTTGTTTGTTATTATTTGCTGTCGTTGTTATTATTTGTTGTTTGTTATTATTTGCTGTCGTTGTTATTATTTGTTGTTTGTTATTATTTGCTGTCGTTGTTATTATTTGTTGTTTGTTATTATTTGCTGTTGTTGTTGTTTTGATGCAGTCAGGAGAGACCGGGTTATGTAATTAGTTGTTGTTGTTGTTTTTGTTGTTGTCTTAAAAAAACAACAGCAAAAACAATTCACTTTGAATGGTCTGTTATGATAGGTAGGAGGTTGTCAGAGGTAATATCACAAGTTTAGCGATCTTACAAATAATCAACTTAAGAACCATGAATCATCAATCTACCTACCACCATTTCTTTATCTCATTCAGTTTAATAGCATAAAACGTATATGTACGATCCCTTGAAATAGGAGAAAACACAGCGCTATCGAGTTTTTTCAGCTCAGTGGAATATATTGTTATTTTTGGGTTAAATGGTCTCTTTCAGGGGAAACTTTTAGGAGTTAAACTTGAAGAGACATTGATACGTTGAAGGAAGAAGTAAAGAAATAAACTTTAATTATTTTCAGCGACTCTTTCACTATTAGAGAACCATCTCCCACGGATCCCACAGATCGTCCGAGGTCATAGCGTTCATCGCAACTGCGAGAAAACTGGAGATGCCTGTTGACGGCTTCTTCCGCTCGCCAGGCTGCCATGTTGTAGGAATTTAGGAATTTAGGAATTTAATTTATTCGTCACGGGAATGGCGGGAGAAAGGAACCCCTTTGTACCCACCCCTCCCACGCCGGGGAGGACATCCACCACACAGTAATCTCGTGCGTGGGAAATTAACGTCTCCTACCCCTAACCCTGCAGGAGACGGGACCTACGGTTTTATTCGTCCTTATCCGAGAAGACTAGAACATCTATCCATTTCTTGATATTAAAGAAAGGTAGCAAATTCTTCTCAGTTATTTTAAGACCATGAGTATTAGTCCGGCCGGGGCTCGAACCCTCGACCTCCCGCACAACACTATCCGGCGCTCTAATCAGTTGAGCTAACAAGCTGCGTGTTGGCGGTATACTTTTTTGTAGGATGTGTCGAAAACGAAGACCCAAAAACGAGGACCGAAGACTGAAGACCCACTGGTCTAAAACGAAGACCCACTGGTCTCAAACGAAGACCCACTGGCCTAAAACGAAGACCCACTGGTCTAAAACGAAGATCCTGTAGTCTAAAACGAAGATCCTGTGGTCTAAAACGAAGACTCTTTTGTCTAAAATGAAGACCCTGTGGTCTAGAACGAAGATCCTGTGGTCTAAAACGAAGACCCTGTGGTCTAAAACGAAGATCCTGTGGTCTAAAACGAAGACCCTGTCGTCTAAAACGAAGACCCACTGGTCTAAAACGAAGGTTCACTGGTCTAAAACGAAGACGCATTGTTATAAAGCCCTTTACTTCGAGGAAAGGCTATACACTATGCTAAACTGCTGTCATTTCTGTAGCGCATAAATTAAAGTGTCATGCATCTGAGCGCGCGACCAACTTGACAGTTACGTTATCTCAGTCGGTACAACACGTGTCAAATTGTGCAACGCAATTAAATTTCATGAATATAGAAATAGAGTATACGTTTTAGTGACGATTTGTCGTCACCAATATTCTATTTTTTAAATGCATATTGAGCAAATTACGATAAGGTGACGTGACTTCATTACTTCGCTACACTGTTTTTATCACATAAAGGCGCAAAGGTCAACTGTGCGTGACTTGCAAATTTATTCCGCAACAGAGGCTATAAGGATGATCTCCCACCAAAATGTGATTTTCCCGGGAAGATTGAATCATCACTCTCACATGCATCCCTGCGTTGAGAATGTCGTTTTTTCGGCATTTCAAGCTCCCCAAAATCTTAAAAAAAGCAGCAATCTACTGCGGAAAGTATCGCGAACATAAAATCCTTTAACTCAGTAACGCTCTGCAAGTTAAAAAGCGGCATTTGAAAAATCTAAAATGTAATTTTGGTGACGAGGAAATGTACCAAACTCGTCACTAAAACGTACATTTCGACACTCTTGGAATTTGACTGCGTTACCCAATTTGACACGTGCGCTCAGATGACATTTTAATTTATGCGCTACAGAAATTAAGGCAACTTATCTTAGTCAATATGGTTTTAGACCAGCGGGTATTCGTTTTAGACCACAGGGTCTTCGTTTTAGACCAGTAGGTCTTTGTTTTAGACCATAGAGTCTTCGTTTTGAACCGCAGGGTCTTCGTTTTAGACCAGTGGGTCTTCGGTCTTCATTTTTGGGTTTCCGTTTTCGACACGTCCCATCCAAAACCATCATTCATCAGGTACTACTTTCAAAAACAAGAGTGTCTGTTACTTCTCCGTGAAACTGTTGATCCTGAAAAATGAGAGGAGGTGACATTCTAACATTACATACTTATTGCTGCAATACTTATACTTATTGCTCCAATAACATTGAAGAGAATAGAAAAGAAGAAAAAGAAAAAGAAGGCAAAGAAGGAGAAATCTCAAAATGGTTTAGTGTAAGTTAGTTTGCCATTAGAAGACTTGGAAGAACTTTTTGGTAAAATACACTTCTATTTTGCATGTTCTTTCAGCCTTTGTTAATTTTCGTTATTATTATTATTATTATTATTATTATTATTTTTATTATTATTTTTATTATTATTTTCATTATTAATATTATTATTATTATTTTTACCAGTAACTCACCTTCAAGTGAAGGAGGGGATGTGGTCAGTTTTCACTTCACCGCGTGATATGTTATTATTTCTTTACCATGATACCATCAAACCCCCCCCTCCCCCCCTAATATTTGGGTAAAGATCAGCAAAAGTCATTCAACTGTTGAAAAGTTATTACTTTACATACTGCAAGCTTCAAGTAACTTTACATGAGAAAATTCATTTTAGGGTGGTGTATTATTGTGAATTGTATTTATAATCTGTCCTTGATTTCTTTTTACAGTCCTCATCATTTGAAGGAGATGAAGAAGGATACAGAAAAAGACCTCCTGATTCAGAAAGTATCCTTGTATTGATGACTTCAATAAAGTATAAAGGCTGACCTAGGAAGTTATGATCACTGTAGTAATATGGATGGAACTTCCTCCCTGTTTTCGTCTACATAGTTTATTATGCGGAAAAATAGAACATGTTCACTTGACTAGAGCAATGAACAAGTGATAAGTGACACGTTTTCGATTCAAGAAACGAAAGAAGTACTCAAACAAATTTCTCTTTTGGCCGTATCCTTAATCTATTTTGAGGTCATTAACACTATTATTTACGCAACATTGAGGCACTCAAACCGTCAAAAATTATGAATAGAGACAGAAATAGCCATACGAGTGACAAACAAAAGCGGTAGTGACGTCACTTTTTGACGTCATCTGGAGATACATTAACTGATCCCAGCATAATTAAAAAATGTTTTTAATATTTAATCAGACATGGAGAAAAATAAACAGAAGCCTTCAAAAACCCTGGAATCATTTGAGGTTAAATAAATAACCACGACTGGAGTTCCTTTTGGCAATTTGAGAATTTCCAGGAGTCCTTCACTTTACAATATGACAAATATCCGGATACCATAAATTCTAGAAAAGGTTTTTGGGGCAAACTTTGATAATCAATGTATTTCACTCTATTCTCAAATGCTTTCGCACGAAATTAAAAACGACAAAAATTAGAGAGGTAAACCCATATTACAGAATGAATAAACAATTGAATACTTTTTCGTTTCGTGGAGTTCTATGTTAAAAACAAATTCCAGCTGAAATTAATTTCCAGGCGGTTAGTTTTTTGCATAAAGAGCGGTTTAATTCTGCTTTGTTTTTAGAAAGTTTTACTTTTGACCGACGTTTTACCCTCCTAAACTGGCCTTTAAAAAAGCACAAGTTAATTCAGATCAGTATTGGTTCAGAAGTAGTTATGATGGAGGATATAAATCTGGTATTTCCCCCGTAAACTCGTGTTCCTCCAGATCATGGTAACTGTAGCTTTCCTTGTCTTTTCCTTGAACCAGAAACCTTGGATTTGACATCCGTTTTGTTCTTTGCCCCAGTCTCTTTCGTCTGATGCAGTATACGCTGACCGCTATGACAATTAATACTGCAACTACCACGAGGACTATAGTAACGGTTGAAACACCATGCTTTCCTGGATCCGAGCGAGCGCCCTGCAAACCTTTTCGGGAAAGGTAGAATCCATGCATGAATTATTTCATCCTCGGCTCCTATTCTATGCAGAACGTTAAAAAATTCTTTTTCCTGGATCAACTTGCTGTCAATCACGCTTATTATCTTTGCAAGGTATGACAGAGATAAAAAAAGTTTTATTTATATCTCTGTGATCTACTTACCTTCAAATGCTCGCTTAGAATAGTAAATGTCGGTGTCATAAACAAAGAAGTCACCACCTCCTACGCTGTTATCTTGGACTGGACGAATTTATTTCGTTGATTGTTAAATTAACCCTGATACACAACACTTACCTTTTGATTTTGTCATCGTTAAGTTTACACTGGCACTTGCTGTGGCTGCTGTAGCTGCTCTGCTCGTCTTTTCTTTAATAGAACGTTCAGTAAAGAGAACATTCAGTAAAAAACGCTGTGATTTCTATTGGCACAATTTCTGTCTTACACTGCGCGCGTTTGTGTGAACAGGCTGACGCATCTGCGGTAGCTGTTCAACCGTCCAAGATCTTATAAATTGCAACACTTCCCTCTAACTGCTTTACATTTACTTGTATATAAGTAAAGAGAATATGATGCTACATCAAGAAAGTACGTTCTAATCGATGAGCTTGTCTATTCTCAATAAATGATTGTTGGATAATTTATTGATACATGTGTATCGTCTAGAGAAGATACCTGTTGATCACGTCTGAGATTTAAAGGGTCAATCATTGTAAGATGTAAATTTTGGGGAGCTGCAAAATGGAGGGGCACCAATTGTACGGAAGTGGATAGGTAAACGTTCTAAGAACTGAAGAAGACGGCAAAGAGCGTATCGAAGTTAACTTAATTTCTTTATTTTGGGTTCACATGATCCTAAGAGTTTATATTCCTCTGCGGTTTCTCGATATTAATCTAAGATTATTATCATTATGCTAGCCAGGGCTACATGCAAAGTTGTTACCTGAAGTTGGCGGTTGACTTGTTTTCACAGGAATTGTTATGGGCCGTGTTGGTACAGAAGCAGCATTGTAGGCTATAAAACGTAAGCATGAGATCACATTATCATTATAACGTTTTTCTTTAAAACAGATTAGTTTTCAATTCATCTACAGCATTTCAAAATATTACAAGGCCATATTTGCTAATAACATGTCTTTGCTACTTACTCTGATTCAAGAAAACGCCTCTGAAACCTTTGGAGCGGCCTTGCGAGTCAGATTTGAATACCACATAGACCACAGAGGAGTCCGATACCACGCCCTGGGTAGGGGGTGGGTGATCACCATTGAATTCTGCAAGAAGCTTTGCCTTCTCATTCCAGCCGCTGTAAATCATCACCACGTCACCATCCCCGTCTTTTTTTAAATCAAACTCTGGGAACTTGATTAGGATCTGCTGTGACCTAGGCTTTTTCTCCTGTATTAAGAATCTCCAAGTACAGAGCTGTGAGTTCGGGTAGCCACCATCACTGCGGTAAAATGGTGACATGAACTCCTGAGGCCTCTCGCTCATGGTGTAGTGACAGGCTGTTTGAAAAGGGAAACAGATGTACAATCTGCGTTCACACAAGTCCCCTCAGTATTCTTGTGTTGGGTAATGATATCGTTCAAGACATTTAGTTTATAATCTCTTGTAACGTTACATTTTGTGGTATCAAACAGGTTTTATACATGAGTCGTTAATTAATGTTTCAGAGATTAGGCCGTCTTTCCTCCTGGTGGGGAGCATAGGGCATCAACTGCGGGGAACAAAGACCAACTATATATTCCAGTCGTGCCCCGGTCAACGTCCCAAAGAAGGGGATAGCTAGTCAGGGCGACCTACGGTGGGGACCTTCATAAACCCTATGGCCGCTATGATAAACCCCATGGCCGCTATAAAAAGCCCGATGGCTGCAGTGATAACCGCGAAAGCCTGACTGGAACCCTGAAACGGAGCGGCAGACGAAGCTCTGTTGAAGCTTCTACCATAACTTTTACATACTACTTCCAATAAATACAGACCTTGATAATAACAGTAAGTAATCGTCAAGTTCTTCCTCCCTTTCACGCATGGGTAAGCACCATTCATCTCGTCTGTGTTGTTACTGTCTTCATTATCATATCGTATAAACTCCTTTGTAGTAATGGCTCCATTAACCTGCTGACACTCAGCTGTGTTGTAGGCCAGTAAGTAAAAGGGATTATTCACAGGGAGGGTGATAGGCTTCACTTTGTCACCATCCGTCCGACAGCAGTACGATATATTTGTATCTTTATTGTATGTACCGTCTGGAAGTGTCCCTCCCATCTTGTTCTGGTTTTTGTGGTTTTCGTCATCAAATAAGATATATCCCTCAGAGAGGCCTTTAGGGCAAGCTCCCTTTTTGTAAATGCAATACTGACCTGCGAAAAAATAACTAACTCGAATCGATGGGATCAAATACACCCAGGTGTAAGATACTACCATTACCACTAGTATCGCAGAGGTCAGTGGTTCGAGTCCCGTACAGGCCTGATTTTTTTCAGGTCTGATTCTCGCTATTGCACAAATAGCGCTATCTACTGCGAGGATCGTGCATCATACGTATCTAATACCGCAGTTCAAAATATATGAACTTCATATATTCATTGTATCTCATTTATCACTTTCACGGGTTTATTACGAATCAACTTAACGGCCTGCTCCCAGTTGGCTTGTTAGCTCAATTGGTAGAGCGCTGCACTAGTATCGTAGAGGTCAGTGGTTCGAGTCCCGTACAGGCCTGATTTTTTTCAGGTCTGATTCTCGCTATTGCACAAATAGCGCTATCTACTGCGAGGATCGTGCATCATACGTATCTAATACCGCAGTTCAAAATATATGAACTTCATATATTCATTGTATCTTATTTATCACTTTCACGGGTTTATTACGAATCAACTTAACGGCCTGCTCCCAGTTGGCTTGTTAGCTCAATTGGTAGAGCGCTGCACTAGTATCGTAGAGGTCAGTGGTTCGAGTCCCGTACAGGCCTGATTTTTTTCAGGCCTGATTTTCGCTATTGCATAAATACCGCTATCTACTGCGAGGATCGTGCATCATACGTATACTACCATTACTGTTGGCTTAGAAAAATGTGGCGGTACGTGGCAGTTTGATATATTTGTTAATGCGGCTATTAAGTAAGGTAGGACTGCATCCCTGGGCGCATACTAGCGTCAGAGTATCATTGTAACTCTAATTTAGATATCCCTAGTCTCCCGTCTCTCGAACTATTTTAGCTAATCTAATTTCCGCTACTCTCTGCTAGACTCCGCTTTATAAACTATCTTCACCTCTTGGCCATTCTTTCCCCTTATCCTGCGTAGCAATGCAAAAGCTTTGATTGATGTCATTTTTATCGACTGTAGCATTCATGTGGAAGCTCTTGGATGCATAGTTACTTGGATTGTTGTCTTCCGTGTCATGAAACCTCCAGCCAGTCTCCCACCAGATATCGTCTGAACTTGGAGGACAGCCGGTCCTGGGGCGGGGGAGCCCGTATGTACCACTTGGCCACCTGAGACCCTGTGGAACTGCAACTATTCAAATAGATGAAACATCTACAAAATCGGTTGGACTTGTAGTGACTATAATTATAGTTACCTAACATCTGAACAGGGGTGCCAACAATGATATTTGTTTAGTGTCAATTCATAATTTAGGTATTATATTTCTTAACTTATCCTGTAGGGAGAACATCGGATCAGAGTATCTGAGGAACTGCACACCCACTCCTCCCCTAGCTTAACACTAACCCCAAATTGTTATCAGTTGACAGTTATTAAGCTGAGGGAGGGGTGGGTGTGCAGTTATCAGATACTGGGATTGATCCGAAATATCTTAGTTTGTGATAACATCGACTCAAAACTTTCCTTGAGTCGTTGCTTTCAAGGTCGTAATTTGCATTATCGACTGATGGGTTTCGTGCACGCTTTTAACTATATCTTCTTTTCCCTTCCATTTTCTTTATTTGTCCAATTTCACGGGGATAGTTTGTGCACCAGAATTATGCAATAAAAATATAGGTCATAGTGCTCGTTCAAGAGCTAAAGACCATGGTATCTTTTTACCTGGTCCATTGATTGAAAAAAAAATATTTGTGTTCTCGGAATGCGCGCACTTATTCGCCTGATAACGGGATTTTTGTGCGCAGTACAGGATGCGCAATAATCACCTTATTAATATTTCTTTTCGGTCTCGTTTATTATCCTCCAAAGCAATAATACAGTTATCTTCTAAAAGTGATTCTTACCTTTACTTGGAATAATTTTGAACATTCCGCGGAAACCTTTTGAATGATGATTCCTTGATGTTATGGGAGACTTTGAATAAAACTCCACTAAAATAAAATTGTTCCGTGACGAATATCCGTTTCGATTAAATGGGTGTTCTTGATCTATTGTACCCACGGTTGATCCACTGCTCCAGCTATCACTGATAACAATTCTGTCGCCTTCCGCCATGCGTGTTTCCAGAAAGGTAATAAGTACCTGATTGTCCTTCCCTGAGACAACAAATCGCCATGTGCAATTCTGCTCCGACGGAAATCCGTTGTTGAAAAATTTTGGAGAGATGAATTGCATCTGCTCTTGGTTATCCAAGCTATACGTGTAGAGGCAACCTATGACCACATAAAAAAAATATGAAATGATCGGAAGTGTGAGCACCACTTGCCTTACCTACGATCTCAGATCCCCTGTGTGCTCTGTATGGAGGTTACAAACCATTAGGATTTTCCCATTCCCTATGAATGATGATCCCCGCTACCTTCCATCCCTAATCCAACTCTAACCCTAACTTGTTATCAGTTGACTGCTGTTGGGTTAGGGGAGGGGTAGGTGCACAGTTGCTCAGATACTTACTTTCATAATAACAATGAGCAATTTTGTGATTGCGACCTCCTCCTCCGTAGGGATAACTCCCATTATGCGCATCTTGGTTATTCGTATCTTCATTGTCATATCGAATGTACTCCTCTGTGGCAATGGCGCCTTGCACGCGCTGGCACTCTGACGAGTTGAAAGCCTTAAGGTAAAACGGGCTGATTAGGGGGAGGGGGATAGGCTTAAATTTGTCACCGTCGGTTCTGCAACAATAGTGTATTAGAGTGTCCTCGTCATATTTGCCATCGGGAAGTGTCCCTCCTTGATCGTTGATGTTTTTATTGTGTTCATCATGCCAAAATAAGTAACCTTCTTCCAGTCCTTTGGGGCAATCACCTTTCTTATAGATACAATATTTACCTATAGGAAACAATCAAAATAAACATCATCTACTTTCTGAAAAATTTTAAGGATTTATGTATGCTTTCGGGTTTGCTTCAGTGGACTAAAAGGCAGACTGGAAACAGAAGGTCAGGCTCAGAGAGTCGCATGGTCCAAAACCTTGAGGAGCATTAAATTTATTAGTTTTTCGACGGCCACTAATTCTTGTGTCGAGAGGCAACTAGGATTACTCCTGGCCACCTCGTATTTCGTCAAGGAAATAAAGAAGGGAACCGGCCTCATGGTGACCCCACCCATGAAGGCGCCAGCGAACTCTCCAGCAACCTGACACCCCAGAACGTCTTTACAAAGAACACCTTTTTCTTAATTACAAATTTTTTGTCAGTTCGATATTTCTATAGTATCAAAGACTACCCTGGAAAATACAGCATTTTTACTAACTTACTTCCCTCCCCCCCCCCCCCCCGCCACCGATGGAGGTTCGTGTATCTCGCTAGTATCAGCTAGGTGGTTAAGCAATGAAAATTTATTTCCCTGCGAAAGAGTGACATTATGTAACCCGATTTTCCACGACGGGGTATATTCTGATGTCAGGAGGTCTACACCTTTACTGGTCTTCACTTTCTTGCAGTTTGACTTTGTCACTTACCCTGTGGCCACTCGCTAACTTCCTCAGAGATGATGTCTTCTGTCTTAATACAGAACGTTCTGTTAATATCATCGCCCACCGTTGCGTCAAGATGAAAACTCGGTGATTTATAGTTGTTTGTAGCGGTGTCCTCAGTGTCTTCAAATCTCCATCCTGTGGCCCACACCGTAGAATTTACTGTCACAGGACAGCCAACCTTTGCTCTGGGTATGCCATATGTCCCAGCAGGCCATGTTAAGGTCGCTGTTGATTATTGAGAAAAACGTGAGTGTATGTTGGACAGATGATACCTCGTAGAGCTCTGGAGATTAAAAAATAGACGAGCAGAGTAGTGACAAGTTCACAGTAGAACGTGTGGCAGATTCCAGTAAAGTTTTCGTCAGTGGTGCAAAAATTGTCTCGATTTTCGCGGAAACTGTTGTCTAACTCGACTACGGACGTCTCTGTAGCTTTTTTGACTACCATTTTCTCGGTGAAGAAAGCAGATTTTTGTCTCTGATTTTGTCTTTGTATTTGTGGTGTTCATGTTGGGCATACAAGGAAAACGAGACCACGGAAACGAAACGACCGGATCTAGAAGATGAAGAAAATTAACAGATGAATGAAAAATGGATGAATGTTAATGTTTGTGCACACATTTGAGACACTCGGACAAAAAAGAGAAAAAAGTAGAGAAAAAAGAGAGAAAAGGATAGACAAAAAAAAAAACATATCATTACTTAAAATCAGTCTTCTTTTCTTTTATAATTTTTCCTCTTTTTAACGGCCCACGCTTACGCTTTTAGCTCTTCCCGTTAATGACCTTTAGACCCCAAAATCACACACAGTACGCTTGGACCGCCTGTGACGTCATCAATATCACTTGTATGTCTCGAGTTCGAACGAAGAACTTCCTTTTTCAATATAGCGACAAGTCGTTCCTTGTCTTAAATGTCTCATGGAATCTCGCATCGAATTCTAGACATAATACTTAAACGAAAGTGAAAAGAAACAGGAATCTCCAGTTAGGCTGATAGTGTTTGGTTTCTTTTGGGCTCAACGACTTTGGTAATATCTAATTTTATCAATTTGTCGCTCAATTACACTGTGATATCAGCCCTCGGTCGGAAATGTATCCCAGTTGCCTAATAACTACACGAACACAAAGCTGACGTCTAATTCTGTACCTTTACTGAATCGGTAAAAAAGTACATCACAAATTAATTAGTGCTGCTTTTTAAATTCTTCTGGGTTTTCAGTCAGATTCTCTTTTACACAGAACTTACACAGACACCATTATTGTCCCGTGAACATGTGGGAATACATAACTTATATACTCCAAACATCATACAATTGCCGAATAGTGCGGATGAGTTTCTAAAGAAACTGTGGTGCCACGTTGTTGGAGTGGGATATAACAAGATGACTTGGTTTGATCAACTGAGTTGATAATGAAAATTGGCTACAATAAAGGGTTTCTTCGGTCGACGTTTCGAGCGCTTGCCCGTTCGTCAGAGTGAGTATATACACAACTGCTAGTTGGGCAACTTACCCTCACTGTAACCCACAGCTATCCACAGGACAAGTATTGATTGAAAATTGTAAGGAAGTTTCCTCGCCATGTTTGAATTCAGCGTGAAACACTGTGTTGCGTGTTACGGTTCGATATACTACTATAGACAAATGTGCGAATCAGACCAAGGGCTCTACACAACTGCTTTATTAGAACCTAATTATCTACATCGATAGATAGGGATAATCACGTGATTGCGGTCAAGGGTGTACTAAACAATAAAATGCAGATTATGTAATGGAAGGGCATTGGGGTCTACTAAAAGCTGCAAAACCGTGGGAAAAAATTCGTTCAAAACCGCCGCAAAACCGTCGAAACTGATGAGTTTTCGCATCCCAATTATCGAAACCTCAATCGGTTCGATACAGTGGTGACAATGGAGCAGAAGTTTCGCAGCTACAGCGAGTTCAGTGGAGGCGCTTAACTGCTGTTCAGATCGAAGAAAAACCAGAACCCAAATAGGAAAAACCGAAACCCACATCCAACACCAAATCCAAAAACCCGTCAGTAGTTTTGAAAACTTATGTTAAAAAACGGAAAATTTGCAAACGACGAACACCAAAAACGAAAAACCAAAGTTTTTGGGCACGAAAAAAACCGATCTTAAAAATTGCCAAAACCGAAAATCCCAATGTCCCCTTCTAACAGTCAAGGTATTAATCCAAATAGGGAAAAACACTTCACAATGTCGAACTTTACAATGAAACATATATGAGACTCAAGTCAATGCGGAACAACTGACTCAAAAGCTTCGGAATTCGACTGGTTTGCACAAGTTAAGTCTCGGGATATCTCCGTCGAGGCTACGGAGATCCAACGGAGATTTTTGAAACTTGGGCCTTCTGGTCTCGGTGAACAAATTCCTCCACATTTTATTACATTAACTTTGATATTTATGTGTTTAAAATGAAATGGAAAATTTCCCGTAAAATACTTAAATCTCCTAACAATCAAATCATAGCATCCACACCGCCATGGAGTGAAATACGGCTGAACTACTCTTGTTCCTCGTCAAGGGGTCTGACATCCGGGATCCTAACAATTTTCCCACAGTCTCACCCAAAGTAAACTCGTTTTACGCATTGAATTTCAGCAAAAAATCTAACCTACGACTGCATTTGGAACAGCTAAATGTTGTAATATTTGTCTTTCATTTTTGATAGAAAAACTCCGTTACTGTTTTCATTTGGAATGAGTTGATATTGAACCGTTAAACACATCAAGTACACGATGTGACTTTTTCAAAAACACTGAGTGAGAAAGTCGACAGGAAAGTTGGAAAGATAGTTTTAAAATGGCCATAGTGGGACCAGAGAATGAAACGTAGGGATTCAATAGCCTCCTTGTTCACTGGCCGTGGTACGAAAATACTCACTGGTGAAGATGAAGAGCTCCTGTCGGATAGCGAAGATGTTGAAGAAAGACTCTCACCATCGGAAGAGTCAAACCAAGCTGCACTCGTTGACGATTCTTCAAATATCTGCGGCATTATTCTGTCACATGAAAACTTAAGAAATGAGTCAAATAATACCGATTTGATCAAGAAAGTCAACAGAAAGAGAGGAAGCCCAGAAATACTAAATTCATTAACATCGCTGAGTAATCTTTTAGCCCGCGCTGGGAGGTCGCCTAAGAGTTTAACAAGAGAAACGGAATGTGCTATTAAACAACGGAGAAAACTATCATCTACTGCCGTCCAGGTAAGAAAAATAGATCTTACTTTAGGTTTTTTTTACATTAACATTTGGATTCAGTCTTTTAATTGTAGTTTTTGTTGTTATTATTTGCCGTCGTTGTTGTTTTGATGCAGTCAGCCGGGTTATGTAATTCAGTTGTTGTTGTTGTTGTTGCTTTTACTTTGATTATGGTCTGATATAATAGCTAGGAGGTTGTCAGAGGTAATATCACAAGTTTACTGATCTTGCAAATAATCAATTTAAGAATCATAAACCATCAATCTACCTTCCACCATTTCTTTATCTCATTTAATTGCATAGAACGTATATGTACCATTCCTTGAAACAGGAGAAAACACGACGCTATCGAGTTTTTTCAGCTTGATGATATATGTCATTATTTTTGTGTGAAATGGTCTCTTCCAGTGGAACGTTTTTAAGAATCAAACTTAAAGAGCCATTGATACTTTGGAGAAAGAAACTAAGGGTTGACTGTGATTATTTCTACAACTCTTCCGCCATTTTTGTAAGAGACAAATCTCCCATAGGTTGTCCCAGGTCATCGCGTCCATTGCGACTGCGAAAAAACTGGAGCTGCCTATCGACGGCTTCTTCCGCTCGCTACGCTGCCATGTTGTTGGTGGTATACTTTTTCGTAACCTAAATGATACAACTAAGGATTGGCAACCAGATTGTAGACTTGCGATAGAAAATGGTGCTTTTTGAGGACCATTTTTGGGTGTGTTATCGTTTGAAATCAGTGTTTTCCAGCGCATCGTCGATGTAGCTGCTTGACATCCGGAGCGTGATGCCACTGTAATTTCTTTCTTTATTTTTACGCCTTTCAGGGGGAGAAAAATGCCGGATTCGACGTGCTCTATCATAACATGAAATATGGAAACAATGCAAGCTGTAAGCTTGTTGAATTTGTACGCGAAAGGTGGGCGCAGTGTTTGGCTAAAATTTTGTCCATGAGAACTTTGCGGTCGAGATGTGTTTAACTTGTGATTGTGAGTAATTTGTTTTCAAATTCTACCTTCGACTTTCAGATCTGCCGTGGAGGAAGTCTATGCTAAATCACTCTTGAAATTAGCGAAATCTGCAACTCAAGTGACACAGCTAGGGTAAGCCAGAGGAGGCTCTTCCTGTTAATTTTGCTTGTAATGAATAAAAAATTCTGTGGTTTTAAATTGTTCTGTTTTAGGAGGATGGAAGCTCGGAATTTTTTTCTGATATAAGCTCTTGCTTGTCCACGAGTGCTTACCGTCCCACAAGGTTAGCGAAGCTTAGGCGGGGAAACGTGGTAATTTCTCCCCTTACTGTAGAAATTGTATCATTATAGAAACCAAAAATTGTAAATTAAATTTGAATGTGTATCAAAATAACCACAATGGCCTGTCGTACTCCGCGGGAACTTCTTGAGCGAGATACTGTCTATTGGAAACCATAGTCGCTCATTTCAGCTGAGACTTTCACCCCTTACACGAAATGCACTAGCTTTTATTGTTCTCTGAATGTTGTTTATTTCTTTGCGGTACGCTCGTATATTAACTATGGCAGAAAGGGTTTGATTGATTCACAACGTTTCCTCGGTTGGAGTAATCCAGGTGGATTTTCTGACTCTAACTGGGGGAACTAATGTTGATTGAAATACAATATTTTTCACCTTTTTATATAAACATATTAGTCAGGAAAAACTTTTTTGAAGAGAACTTTCAGTGCCATTTTCCCTTGTCTGAGTCTGAAAAGACACAGTCATTGAGGACACGAGTACACATGTTGTTATTTTTTAACTGGACATCCAGTCGTAGGGAAAATATATATTTTTTTAGCTCTTTAGAGATATTTTACTAATAATAATAACTTTTATGTTGATAAATCTAAATAGAGATGTCAAATGTTGAAGTGTGTATGGCTGAAAAAATACTTTAACTAACAGTGAGTGAGATAAGAATCACTTGCATGAGTGGATTTTGGAAATAAGACAGATGCAAACTAGGGCTGCATTCGGCATTGTTTTGGTTGAAACCTATCCAAAAATTTTTTTGTCATGTAGTGGTATTTGGAAACATCTTTACTTGGTTGCACTGTGATGAGGATCATAGGATATAAACATGATAATATGGTGAATAATAGCTCAGATGGTCCCGACTAATGCTATCAGAAAGGTTTTGATGTTGTAATAGCTATATCATTATAACAAGTGTTGTGTTCTGTTGTGACAAAACATGACCTTAAATATCTATTACATGTATAGTGCCAGAGGTTGTAAGCATTTCCTGGGTGTTTTCTGGTGGAGGAATAAAAGTAAAAGGGAAAATTTCCATCATTGGTTTTAAACTAATTTACTTTGTGTGCAGAGGTGTCGATAAGTTTTAAGGTAGAAGGCGAAAACTACACAGTATGTGGCTAATGGAAGTTTGATCCTTGCTCTAACATTATTAATTACAGAGAAAATAGGTGGTGATTTTGCCTGATATAGAATACAAATTTTGCTGGTTGCCAAATCTTATTGCAACCCCTGGTGTGCATTTTTTAAAATGAAATCAGTTGAGGTATTTTTATTTTACTGCTATCCCTTAGTTAGGTTAGAGGGAGTGGCCTTTCTTGAAAAGCAAAATTGGAATCTTTGGCCCAATGTCTCCTCTTTTCTCCAGTTTAGGGTTTTTCTCCAAGGAAAGGGTAAATTGAAGCCACAACAATCTAAATGTGTTGATGTACAGCCTTTAAAACCAAGATTTACCTGATTTTGCAGAACAGAGCTTGCTATTTTGTAAAAAGGCATGAAACAAAGTTATTTCTTATTTTTTGTTTATTGTGAGTATTTGTGCATAAAAACCTAAGTTTCCCCTGATCTTTCACATGTATGTGAGAAAATTATAACAAATGAATCGTAAATAAAAGGTTATGTTTTTCTATCCGATAGAAGACCACATATATGAAAAATACATTTTAAGAAATTAACGTAATTGTATTTTCTGTTGTTCAGTTGTCAATCCAGTTAACGAACAGCTATAATGGTTTCAAACTGGCAAAGATTAATATACAGCTGCCTTTCTTCCTTAATTACTCCTATTAAGTCAGAAAAATGGAACAAAAATTGTATGCTTTCAACAAAGCATATCTTTGGCTTTACAAGAAACATTGGTTAAAAATCATGTTTCATACAATTTTTGTAATATGATTATTTTCATTAAAAGCTTAGAAACTGTAACATAGAGCCAAATTAACATTTCTTTTTCAAAGAGCTGAACATAAAGAAAGTCTGTAAAGTAATTTCAGACTTTCTATGCAAGTGAAAAGATAAACAATACATCTATCATGTTTTAAAAAATTTCTCAGTCTAATGAAATAATAAAATTATAAAAGATTACTTAGCATTTGCTTAGCTGAGCATCACTTGTTATTATGCAGTTATTTTTGTGCTAGATCAAATTTTCCACAGTAGCATCTATATATAATTATTACAATATGATATTTAAAGGACACTGAGTTCATATTGAGTATTACTGAATACCACAGTCTTATAGTTTAGAAACTGTCATGTCTACAGATAAAAGTAGGTGACTTTGTTGATGAAAGTTGTGGTAAATTTTTTATTTAAATTTTTATGTCAATTGTGAAATGGCCATTCAGAGAGAAGATAAAATCAGATAGAGTACTGTATAAATTATCACACCCAATTGTTCACTGAATTAAGAGTTGGTATTTGTGGTATATAAGATGTTGACTGAATAGTGAATTTGAAAAAGGAACATTTGTCTCAGCTAGGACTTAACAGAATCAATAGCGGGGTAGAAAGACAGTAAGTTAAATGTAGAGACAAAATAAATTACTGTGAAACTTCAAGTTTTGTGTACTGATTTAAGGAAAAAACTACTGCAGTCTGTGTCCATGTGTTGTGATAAAGTCCTCACAAAGTAATGTGAGTGTTGCTATCTTTGTTCTGATTTTCAGTTATGATTAGATGGTATTGATGATTGATATTATTTATATTTTGCAGCACCTTTGAGCCTCTCTGGGGAGTGCTACGGGTTGCAACCGAGAAGCTTGCAAATGCACATTTGCAAGTTGTGACAAGATTTCAAGATCTTATCAAAGAGTTGAAGGATTATGGTGACAAGCAAAAGGAAAGACACAAACAGGTTAATTTTTTTGGTACCTGCAGACATAACTGAATGAAAGTGTTTACAATGGGATCAATGAACGCTTTTCATTCCACTAATTTATTCATGTTTTTCTCGTTGCCATGCGCCCACCAATAACGTAGCTCCATTTTCTGCCTTTAAAAGCACACACAACCCACAATTCCTCTATTCGCTCCGACGAAGGGCTAACGCTCGAAACGTCAGCTTTTGTAATCATTACGGTGGCCAATTTACCATTTCAACTTTGTTGATATATCCAAATTATTGTTTACAAAACAGTTCATTTGGTAATCATGTCTGCTACTCCCAGTGAGAGTAGTCTTGAAAAGGAGAGTGAAGAAGGGGAGGAGAGGGTAGTCTTGAAAAGGACTTGTTGCAGCCATCACTGATGATACGTGAACTTCACTGGAAGTCAGTATCAGTATCAAGTGAGAAGAAGTTTGTCAGGGGAGTGAGGAAGGGGAGGAGAAGGGTAGGATAGGGTTTGTATCTTATCTACACTTGTTCTTAATCAGCAAGTATGGTACTTGGAAACCTAGGTGTCAACTCTAGTGATTTTGGCAAGGTAGTATTCCCATGATGAGGAGTCTAGGCCCATTTGTTTAAAGGCCAATTATCGCTAACCAAGGGTTAAATTTTTATCCGGGCTCCTTACTCCTTTGTGCAAAAGCCTTTTGGGGATAGTTTTCCCTATTTTCTCCATAGCATCTAATCATCAGATTCTAGACAAAAAGAATTATACTGAATTTTGTTTTTTTAAAAAGCTTTCACATCTGAGATAAGATTTCGCATTAACCTGCATAACCTGGCCCATTTCTCATTCAAGAAAGCAGTGATCTAACAAATGAATGAAATTTCTTTTTGTGTCAAAATTTTGTATTTTCAGGCTAAGGAAGAGTTTAGTAGCACAGCAGAGATTGTACAGATCATACAAACAATGACAGCCAATCTGGTCAAGGTAATAATCATTGTTTACATACTCTATTTTATAAATGCAAGATATTACAGATTGGTGAAACAAGATGCATCCTTTCTGCATATATCCCTACTGTTTGATTATATTTAGAACTCTCACGTGTTTTAATCTACACAGTCATGCGTGTTTTTATTCTGTGTGCACAGGCCAAGGAGGCTTACTATGCCAGGTGTCAAGAAGTTGAAAAATCAAGAAAAGATGGATCTGGTCCCAAGGATGTTGAAAAGGTTTGTTAACTGGTGAACTCCCATGAGTGATCAGGAGAGAATTTCTCCTTACAGTACCAGTATAATAATTATAAGGTCAAGCAAAAAAGTGATTAGAATAAAGAAAAATATCAGTTGGGGGATCATTAGTTGATTCTATACCAAATTCTGTGAACTACACTGTATCATTACAAGAATTGTATGGCAGACAGTAAGGCAGTGCTTTCAATAAGACCTGGCACCCGCCGGAGCTCCGGCGGCTATTCTGTTGCGAGTCGCCGGGTATATTTCACCGCGCTCAAGTCGCAGTCGCCACGCTAAGTCGCAATCAAGTCGCTCTCCGGCGGATGTTGTACCGAGGTAGCCACCTATTTCAAATCTTATTGAAAGCACTGGTAAGGTGAATTACTAAATGAGATCTTGGGGGCAAAAGGGTTAAGTTTGTAGATAGATTTCTGGAAATGTTACTATGAGACTCAGTTTACAATCAAGGCATCTAATGTTGGCCTATTCTTCTTTTGATAACATTTATGTTATACTTTGTACAAACTTTAAGTACATTGTATCGTTCCCATCCTAGTTTAAGGGTTACACTCTGAATTTATCTTTTTTTTTAACCCTTTTTCTTGAAGGAGTGATCATTTGATTAAATGTCTTTACTTTAAATACACTGATAAGCAGACAGGAGATGAGAACCAAGAAAATATCTTACAGGGGACTTTTTCTTGGAGTCGCTTCAAATTCTTGCACACATCCAAGAGAGAAATATCTGGTAACTATTTGGGAGAATCACCTTTGAAATACAAGGGGGTGGAAGAGTTTATCATTATTAGTTTCACTTTTGTTGATGTTAGTTTTATTTTGTTTCCAAACATTGCAGGCTGAAGCAAAAATGAAGAAAGCTGGTACTGTAAAGCTCTTGATTCATCTTCTTCTACTATTTGCAAGTGTTTTGTTTGTCAGATTCAGGCTTTTTATGAAGAAATGAAGTATAAAACAACAGGAGACCATTCTCCCTGTTTAAATAGAAACTAAATGCATATCTGTGTGTATTTGAGTACTTGTAAGCAAGGGTAAAATCCAGACACAGTATTTGCATGGATTTCACACTTATTTATTATGAAAATGTCATATGCATGTGAAAATGGAGTAAAAATTTTCACCCTTGTGTGTGAGAAATGGTGTTTTTACATGCTTTCTGGCTAGAGTGTAAAGCCTACAGTTGAAAAAGTCAGATTCATACTTGTTCTTGAATGATCCCTAAGTTTTAAACTGTAGATATCTATTATACATTGTATTTGTTTAATGGCTTAGTGAGTCAAGGCACCTTTCATATTTAATATTTCTTACTTCATATGGTATGTGGAAAGGTGGTTTAACCCTTAGCTAACACAATTGAATCTCTAAGTTGCAAGACAACTTTCTCATTTTTTTCCTGTATGTTTGTGTAGCTGAAGATTATAAATCTATTGTTGAAAAGCGAGAAATAATTAGAAATGACTTTCATGACAGAATGGTGGATGCTTCCAAGGTATGAATTATCATTATGATATTTACTTGATCACAGTTATTATCATTATTCTCATGTTCATCATCATCATTGTCGTTGTCGTCGTCATTGTCGTTGTCATCATCATCATCATCATCATCGCCATTGTCAGCATGTGATTCTCTGGACCTCTTTCATCTTCCAACGAGTGTTTCATTTTGCATCTTATCTCTATATAGAGTTTCAATGCCTCTCTATTTATTTAATACTTTTTGTTACATCTGAGCACTTACATTGATATAAGAAGTGCTGGCTATCCTCTTTCTCTTGCAAATTTGGGCAGTATTTTGAGAATATTCCAAGAGCTTCTATAACCAGAGGCAACATTTATGTTTTTAGGCTTTTTAAGTCTAGAGTATGAAAAAATGGATAGTGAAAGTGATAGAGTGGAAAATAAAGGAATAGAGAAACTCCCTGGCAGATGCATCGGCAACAATGCACCAATGTGTTGGCTTTTGTGATTCAACAAATTTACAACATGCTAATTGTGGTAGCTTATTTCTCAGTCAACAGTACTGTTTATCTTTATTGGATAGTGATGTTTTTAAATTGCATTTTGAAGAAGTTTATGTCTGGATTCCTCTGTAGAAATTCCAGAAGATTGATGAAGAACACTTGAAGGTAATAATTACTTACCTTGAACAGTACATTGACTCTCAGAAGTCAGGACAAGTTCTTATTGAACAAGTAAGTTTTTATCATTTTTACTCCTTATAAATGAAGGTGTCTTTCTGTAATCCCTTGCATGAGTGGAACTGCATTTTTCTACCTTGTAATACCTTTACTACATTTTCTTGATATCTTAGGTTTACAAGGAGTTCTTAGGGCAAGTGAAGGCATTAACAATACATCATTTGTTGGATCAGTTTGTGAGGAGCAAGGGTACTGGCAAAGCCATTCCAGGTAGGTGCATTTGAATTTGAAATTTCAATCCTTATCTCAGCAATCTCTTACCTAAATATCTGAACTGTGTAAATTATGATCTGCTGGCTTTAATCTTCTCACATGCATAAATAAAATAAATATCGTTTAATCCACTCTTTGCAGTGGAAACTATGTACAAACTGAATCATCAAGCGATATCATTTACAAAACTGTTAAATCTAATTAAAGTATAGCAATGTATTGTCTATGTAATAATTAATCTAAAAATCTAAAAGTTATAAAGTCATTAGTTCTCTTGGTTCTTTCCTCCTGGTGAACGGACTTTTCACACCCAGATCTAAGATTATAAGGAACATAATAAACATTGGCTTGAGGGCAGAGTTTCCATGTCACAATGAACTTCCTACTTAATGTTTCTTGCCTGACTTCTAGGCTTGGAGGCCAGGTACGTTCAGGGCTTCCTTATAAGTAACACCTGGAAAAACTACCTTATTAAGGGCTCTCCTTTGTATAGTTTCTAATTTAGGTGACAAATATTTATATTAAATTTATATTAAAAGGGTTAATTGTTTAATAAATTAGTGTAAAGTTGGAATTTCTGCCTAAAATATCAATATCTTGTCAGGCAGGAAGGTGGTGGGAAGGGAAAAATGATCAACAGGCCCCAGTTGTTCAAAGGTTGGATAATGCTATCCGGGAATTAAATCCTTATCTGGTGGATAGTGCAGTACATTTTGCTATCACTTATCTGCTGGATAGCCATTTTTCCATTGGATAGCATCGTCCACCCTTTACACAACTGGGCCCTGGAAAATAGATCAATGTAACATCAAATTCATCACTAAAATTTACAGGTAAAACTTCACTTTGACACTTCCCTTTCATCTTACTTACAGGAAAAAAACACCCAAGTGACCAGAATTACTTTTGTGTTCCATTCTGGAAGAGGACTCCAGTTAACCTTTCAAGTCATGTAAATCTTTAAAATTTGATGTTGCCTTCTTTTGCAGATGTTATAACATTTGAGGAGTACAGCGGGCAAGTAGAAGGTGCCATGACAAACAATCACTCACCCAGCTTGAGTGCACCCAAACACCATCATCCATCAGGTACTACTTTTAAAAACAAGAGTGTCTGTTACTTCTTTGAGAAACTGTAGATCCTGACAAATGAGAGGTGACACTCTAACATTAGATACTTGTTGCTGTTGTAGGGTTTCCAATAACATTGAAGAGAATAGAAAAGAAGAAAAAGAAAAAGAAGGCAAAGAAGGAGAAATCACAAAATGGTTCAGTGTAAGTTAGTTTGCCATTACAAGACTTGGAAAAATGTTTTGGTAAAATACACTTCTATTTTACATAATAAGGATAATAGAAAATAGAAATTCTCTATGTCATTATAGGATTTCTATAGCGCTCACCCTGGAGTTTGGAGTGCTTTACAATATGTACAGTAATAATGATTGTAAATAATTAACTAAATTAACCAGGGAATAATACTAACAAATTAAATTAGTATTAATAGTACACTGCTACGTTACATTCTGTTTCAGCCTTCATTAATTTTTATGATGTTTTTTTACCAGTGACTCACCTTCAAGTGAAGGAGGGGATGTGGTAAGTTTTCACTTCACTGCGGGATATTTTATTAATTATTTCTTTTCCATGATACCATCAACCCCACCAATATTTGGGATGAAGACTTAGAATAAAGATCAGCAAAAGTCATTGAACTGTTTAAAAGTTATTACTTTACATACTGCAAGCTTCAAGTAACTTTACATGGGAAAATTCATTTTAGAGTGGTTTATTATTGTGAATTGTATATATAATCTCTCCTTGATTTCTTTTTACAGTCCTCATCATTTGAAGTAGATGAAGAAGGATACAGAATAAGACCTCCTGATTCAGAAAGTATCCTTGTATTGATGACTTCAATAAAGTATAGACTGTTATAGGAAGATATGATCATTGTACAATATTTGTATACACATATAATTATATTTTGAGTCTGAAATACTACATGCCAGTGTCTACAAAATACATTTTTTGTGACCTGTTTTCTTAAGTCATACCAAGGGACAGTGAATAATGGAATTTAGAGCAGTTGATATTTATGAAGGCAATGAGAAAACAAGAACAACACTTCCTAGCATCTATTACTACTGTGTGTTGTTAGTGAAAATGATATATTTCTTGTAAGGTTCTGTCATAATTTTTTCCTGTATTTGTATTTGCATTTGATTTCTCCTTGATAATGACCTAGGTACCAAATCAGGGGGGAATAGTTCATCTTCTGATTCAGATTCAGATGATGGTAGGTCCTTTAATTAGATGAAGTAACATAAGAGTGCCCTGTTAAACCCTTAGCCAATTATCTAGCATGGAAAATATTTTTCACTCAATCACTATACTTAGTGTGTTGCAAGTCAGACCAGATTCAGAACTTTGTGGTTTATTATTACTTTACATAGAGATATAAAACTGTTAATCTTTGGATCTTAAAACAAGGCAGCCTTAACCTTACCCAGTTTACCCTTTGACTCCTGAGTGACTAGCATCTACTATCTCCTTACAATAAGGGAAATTATTATACATTCTCTTATGTCATACCTATTGAGAATAGATTTTATATTATGTAGAAGTGACATCATACCTATAGACAATATTTTTATGTGCTCTTGTCTTTACAAGTGCAGCTCAGGAATATGCATATAATAAAACAGTTATTGGATTTGGTGTTGGCATAACAGCAATAATTATCAAGGCCTCAGTTTGTGTTCTTGGCCTCATCCTTCAGCTTCAGCAGGTAACACAAACTTTAGCCTTGAGAATAATTGCTATCATGCTCAACCTCATCCAATAATTGTTAATTATCACCTGACTAAAGAAGCACTTGATTGTCAATCAAATTCTCCTTGGTAGCACCCTAGGAAATGTATGGAGAACAGTATGGAGAATATGAATACTGAAGTTGGGGTATACAGGGTTAAGCATAACAGAATCTTCAGCCATCAGAATCACTTTTAACCTGATATTTAGCAATATGATAGCATTTACTTATGTCAAACTTATTAACAGACTTTTTTTTAAATCAAGATGAGCCTAGGAAACTGCAAGTTGTTATAAATCCAGTGGAAGCTGATAAGAATCCACCAACAGCTTCAGTTGATGAAATAAAGAAAATTACAGGAACGCTTAGTCTCTCTTCGCCTTCATCAATGGTTAGTTTTCTTCTTCTTTTGTTTTTTTTTTGAAATCCACTGATTAGAAATTGTACTGTTTATGTCAAAAACCAAAATTGACTATTTTTGATACATGCTCATTTTTTGGTTGTTGTTTTCTTGTGACACCAAGATAGTGGCCAACTTCTTAGATAACAATTTACTGTTAAGTAATAATTATTATTGATATACTTTGCTTTTTTGTTTTCATGTTATCAGCTTTTCATTTCAGTACGTTATGATATGCTTTTCCTGATAAAACAAGATTTTTGTTTTCATAAGCATGCTCAATAGCCTATAAAAATTTTTCTTAGACAGGTACCTTCCCACAAGGTAAACATATTACTTGACAGTTACATGATTGTTTCTTTTTCTTTTTGTTTCTTCCCTTCAGCGTAAAGGTTTAAGTTCTTCAACTGGTAAGTTGACATTATTTTGTTCACAAATTTTTTGCTTTGAACATTGGAGACACGGTTTCTTACAAACATCTTTTTGTCTCTAGGTGAAGTCATGAAAAACAGATCCAGGTCTTCAAGCCATATGTCAAATATAAAATTGTGAGAATAATTATCTTGTCTTTCCTTGTATGCAATTCCCACAGCTTCCCCACAAGAAGGGTTGTTGAAATTTCTATGTCCACAACAAAACCTAACTTTTAGTGTCATGTTTTGTTGTGAATTGGTTTTTTCTAAGCCTGATTATTTGTTGTTCGTAGTATCACAGTGACTATACTGTATTAAATTTTGCACCTTCATTTGTTGTCTTGATTTTCTTACAGGTCACGTTCAAGTGATGACTTGTTAGACATAGATTTTAGCCAAACAAGTTTTGCCAGTACTGATTCTATGACATCTGGATCACAAAGAAATTCGCTTCAACTCTCCCAAAATGGTGCTTCGAGTGTAACTGATTCTGAACCCAACACACAAAGTTCTGGAGACTTGAAATCAATGGCAGCAGCTTTGCCTTCTTCCACAAGTTTAGGTATTGCAGTTCACAAGTTTTACACGTTGTGTCATACTTAGGAGTTATAGTTAGTTAAGTAGTTTATTGAACACATTTTTGCATTAAAAAAAATTGATTACGATAATTATGTTTACAAAGGATGATAAAATACAAAATGTCATATCTGGGACTGGGTTAAAAATGTTAGTGATAATTATTAACTCAAACTGTGAGTAGACTCGAACTGTATACCAATATCATAGCAGAATTGTATATTCCTCAGTCTAATTTGCTGAATGATCATCTCCAATGCAGATTCCAGTGAAAATGTGGAAGCCGAATATTGTGATATTCCACCCTTGCTGCCTGCTAAAAAGGGAAGCATAGTGCAGGAAGAATCTTCAGAACCTCCTCCCCCCTTGCCAATCAAGAAGGGCACAGCTATTGCTAACAAAGTAGCAGAAAATGACTCAGCAGTAGCTGGAGGTATGAAATTTGATTTAAAAATTCTTTGGCTGGATCATTTGCCATCATTCATGCAATTTGAGTGTGTTTATACAAAGCAAGCTAAAATCAAATGTTTCTCTGTAGTGTCAGAGACAAGTTCAGGTGATACTGGAATCATGTTTCAAACTGGATCTGCTTCGGCAAGTGACAGCAGTAATTCTTTGCTTCTCCTCAAGCCACCTCCAGGAACCGAGCTACCCCGTTCTGCATCTGTAGGTAGTGCAGTGCCGAGGCCAAGACCACAGGTAGATATTTGAAGATCAAACCTTTTTTGTGGGTTTGGTGGGAAAAATTATAATTAAGACTGATCTTTTTCCACGTTTTTTATTGTCATTTTTTGTTTTAATTTTTTTAGCCATGGTCTTCTAGTTCATTGTTGTTTCCTACTGGTCAGTCAAGCAAGCCACCTTCAACAACATCATCATCAACAACATCATATTCAGCCGAACTGTTCAGCTGCCTGGCTGACTTTACACCAGTGACTACCAGCAGTACAGAACCTTCTGAATCACAAAATAGTTCTCTCGCTGGTGAACATGGAAATCCAAATAGTCCCTCTAAACAACCTGTAGTAAGTTACATGGGTTCAACAACAAGTACTGGCCAACAAGCACTCAACAGAGCCACAACAGTATCCTCTCTTGGAAGCTCGCAAGAAAATGTACCTGCCCTAGTACGGTCCAAAACAGTAGGGGGACTCCCCACTATGTCAAGTGTAGTGTTTGCCAAAGGGGCAGCTGGTACTGTCTTGGGTAAAAAGGATGATAGTCTTCCTATTGCAGTGGCATTTATTG
The DNA here is from genome assembly GCF_964205215.1 of Stylophora pistillata. Taxonomy (NCBI): domain Eukaryota; kingdom Metazoa; phylum Cnidaria; class Anthozoa; order Scleractinia; family Pocilloporidae; genus Stylophora; species Stylophora pistillata. Next base: position 606,050 of record NC_142529.1, read on the forward strand.
AGTCTGTGAATGCATTCTTTAGAGGAAGTGATCAGAGCAAGTGAGAACTTGATTTGTTTATTGTACTTAATTGTTTTGTAAGAAATAGACAACTTTTTTGAGAGACGTGTTTCGGCATGCTTATGCCATCTTAAGTCAATGAGTAACAGAACGTGAGTAATTATGTAACAGACAAGTAGATGAATAAAATATTTACAGTATGATGTAATACAAAAGTGGGTACTAATTACAACGCGACACCAAACATCAAAGGTGTGAACTAAAACATTAGAAAAGTGTTATAATGCTGTAATTGTTTGTTAAGTTCAGGTTTGATCTTATTTATATAAAAAGCTTCTTTGAGTTTTAAATCAGTCGAGTTGTTAGCAGAATCCAGAATACTAAAGCAAGAAAGGGAGTATTTGTTCTTACAATATGCGAGTTTTTATTGCTTTCCGTGTGCTCCTTTATCCTAGTAGAGAAGTGGCGACTAGTTTCGCCAATATAATGGGAATTACATCCCGCATAATAATTATGTTATGTTAAATGGAGTTTCATGGGGTTTCATTAAGAAATGTGGTAGCAAGATAACAATTTCACTTGACAGAGAGGACACTGTGTAAATACTTAATTTCTGAATAAAAACAGGTTCAGGATATTGAAATTTAGCCAGAGAATTCTGTGTTGTATAGCCCAGGAATTCTTGGTTCTCTGGTGCCAAATGAACAATCTGCATATCCACTTTCAGGTTCCAGTTCTAAGGAATTGTTAATTAAGTGAAAAAAGAAAGGACTGAAACTTTTTTGCCTGTCAATTCAAGTGAAACTGATGGAGGATTTTAAAGGAATTTGTCTGTGATTTAGTTTAGTTTGCCTAGTGCTGGTTACATCCTCTTAACTGGTTTGTTTTGAGCATGCTAGTTCACTCATTTTAATATTTTTTGCATTTGACATCAGATTTTTTGGCACATTTACTATCACCAGAACATGAACTGTGTGCCTCAATGGTGGGACATCTGTCATTGATAAAAATGAAATTCAGGCTACATTGATTTCAAACTAAGCTGACTTGTGTTTTTCTTTGTGTACAATCATGATAATATTATTTTCTGAAACCAAAGAAAATGCAAATTCAATTGGTTTAAAAATCATACTTTAAGCTTTGTTATACAACTCCTAATTTTTGTATTTTTGTATTGTCAGGTGTATGGTTAAGGTCACAGGTGATATAACTGTATCATTTCCAGCCAGTGTACTTCCACTCATTTATGATGTAGAACATGCCCCAATGCTTAGCTTCCTCATTCGTGGAACATCATGTCTGGAGCAGATCTTACCAAACAAGGCTTTGATTAATAGGTACGTCTGACATTAACTTTCCAAAAAGTAAGGATAAATTTATTTGAAAATATATTTCATTAACCCAAGAAAAAAATTAAATTTTCTGATAAACTTGAGATGCAGGCTGGAAAAAGCCAAAGTAAACAGCTGTTTGAAATTTATTATTTGTGTTTTGTATTCAGCAAAGGCCAGTTGAGTGGTGGTGATGGCGTCACTTATGATTTTAATATGGCATCTCTGGCTGATCACCTTAAAAAACAATCTGAGCAAGGAGCAAGTACCTATTATAATATTGACATTATCAAATATGAGGTATGGATTAGCCCTTTACTCCCTAACGTCATTATATATATTTTCTGTGTGACTTCTTAATCCCAATTCTGGAGGTTTTATTCATTGATTTTTTTATTGTAAGGACAGAACAATGGATATGCTAATGTATTGAAATGTTCCCTGATTCCTTTACAGTTAATTACATGTAACAATAAGCTGATATTTTGGAAAAACCTTCACTGAAAAGTACACAAGTATTTGCTTGATATCGTTTGATTCAGTTTGTTACTAAGCGTTTGTGTAATGTTTAGGTAAAAACAAATGGCTTTTCAACAACTCCACTTCAGCTCTGTAGTTACTGGAAATGTGAAGAGGAAGCAACAGATCTTAGGGTTGATTATCGTTATAATCCATCCTGTATGTCAGCTCCATGTTCGATTAGCAACTTATCTGTGCTGGTACCCATGAATGGTGGTGTTACCATCATGCAATCAAAACCATCAGCTACTTGGTAAGTGATGAACAAACAATTTTGTTCCACACATTCAATTTTACTTGATCAAGGAGAGAGGGGATAAGAGTAAAGGGAACATCTATTTCAGGATTCCCTTAGGATCTGGATAGGTGTTCTTAAGTGGGATTTTGCACCCAGTTGAGGCAATGATTGTGTAGGGGTCTGGACTAAAGTTTTTGTCTATATTAATTTTAGTGTTTCTCGTGGAAGACTTTGTTATTGTATGTTGTGCTCACTGGAAGACAGTCAGATTGAATGTTATTGAATACCTTAGATGATTGAGTGATTAATTTATTTTAGGTCTGCTGAACACCAGAGAGCATTATGGAAACTTCAAGAAGTCTCCAATACATCAGAAACTCAAGGTGATCAAGCTGATGATCATGAAAAATTCACCATCAACTAGTCATGTTTCTGCCAAAAAATTATGGGGCTGGTATTAGTGGGTGGCGCAATTCTGCCTCATATTTTGGATTTTCTTGTTTGTTTTGTGTTAAAAACTAATGTTTTATGCATTTTACTTTTGAAAAGTAAAATGCAATTTTTTTTTAGCTGTAAGTCAATAAGCGCCACACTTGAGTTGCAAAAAAGCTTTATAAATCAAGCAATACTTTGTTGAGCAAATATGGTACTTAAATTTTGACTTTTTTCATCATCAGGTACCCTGAGAGCAAGGTTTGATTTAACACAAGGCCCAAGTACACCTTCACGAATTGCTGTTCAGTTTACATGCAATGGTGCCACAATTTCCAAGTTGAATTTTGAGTTGAAAAGTCAAGAATACAAACTATCTCTTGTTAAAAAGAGGTTTACCACTGGTAAGTCAATAATTGTCAATCTTTATAAATTAATGGTTAACTTATATATGCACGATCCTTCGCAGTAAAGCACTATTTAAGCAATAGTGAAAATCAGACCCCAAAATAATTCAGGCCTGTACGGGATTCGAACCACTGACCTCTGCGATACTAGTGCAGCGCTCTACCAATTGAGCTAACAAGCCAACTGGGAGCAGGCCATCAAATTAATTCGACATAAACCCGTAGATGATAAATCAAACAACAAACATATGAAATACATATATTTATGAACTGCGGTTATGAAACGTATATATGCACGATCCTTTGCAGTAAAGCACTATTTAAGCAATAGTGAAAATCAGACCTGAAAAAAATTCAGGCCTGTACGGGATTCGAACCACTGACCTCTGCGATACTAGTGCAGTGCTCTACCAATTGAGCTAACAAGCCTAACTATTGCTTAAATAGTGCTTTACTGCGAAGGATCGTGCATATATACGTTTCATAACCGCAGTTCATATATATGTATTCCATATGTTTGTTGTATGGTTAACTTAGTTGTTTAATAACTGGGCTAGCCAATTTCTTGGCAAATTAATTAATAAAGCTAGTTGTTAATTAGTAGTTAAACGCACATTTATGTGTTGTTTTGTTGAAGATGTTTATTAACAGTGAGGAGGAATTTTCTGAGCCTCTATATTCAAGGGGGGAAGTTTGAATAAGTGAAGTTTCTGCAATGATAGTGGCTGCATCGCAATAATTTTTCATTATTTATTGTTAAGAGTTGATGTTGAGATTTCTCCCAAATGTTTTCATCTTGCTCTCTTAATTATTAGCAAAATTGCTAATACTTTTTTGTTTTCTTGTTTCAGGTAAATACATAGCAGAGAGCTAGTGGAAGCTAGCTCTGTGCCAAGTAAACCAATATTTTAATGATTTAATCAAACACAAATTTAAACAAGTATTGTGGAAATGTAAATGAATGAAAGGGAAAGAGAAATCTATAAAAATGAGATATAATTAGGAGGTGGAATTAATAAGTGATTGGTGCTGTAGGTTTCTATTAAACTTCACAATTCTTATATTGTACATTTTGAAAATATCTTTTGTACTTAGTTTTCGGGTACAAAAAGTGATTTGTTTATTCATGGTGTTGAGAAGATATTGTAGCAGTATCTTTTATTAGTATAATTTATACCACACAAGTGAACAACAGTGATTGGCTGGTTAGAAAGTGATTAGCAAGTATAATTCACCTCCCAGCAGCTAAAGAGACAAAATCTTGTGTCAAGAGTTAAATTTCTGACCAATATATATATTGGCAGAATAAATTAATTCTTGGGCTTTTGTGTGGTATGTACTAAAACAACTATTCATCTCAGTGTTGGTGAAAGCTGTGGATATTTACCTCATTTTTTGGCTTAGTAAATTGTCATCTTCACTTTGGTGCATAATTGTTTACTGTTACCAAACCATCATGGTTTAAAAAAACTTTTTTTTAACTTAGCTCAGTTATTTGTTCATCCTATTCACTTTCCTCCCCTATCAATCTCCCATCCCTAATAATTGTATCATGTGGTATCAGAATGAGAGTACATATTTTCCTCCACTTAGAAGTATTGAGTTAACCCTTAAGCTTCAAAATCTCATTGTTAATTCTCCCCTGTAGTAGCTACACATTTCCTTGCAAACTAGTTACAAGAATTTGGTGCTAGATCAAGTTAACTTTTATCTGATAAGTTAGAATATTTCCATTTCCTGTTTGCTGGTTAATGTATGGATATTATAGTGAGAAGTTACATGTTAATCACTTTTGAGAGTTCAAAGGTTAAAGGCTAATTTACTACTTTGATGAATGAGTTTTGAACTTATCTGGTGGATTAATCTTGTCACTCTAGCCTCGATTCTTTTGCCACTGATCTCTATCAGGACGAAACCATTGTTTTTTGTTTTGTTTTTTTTTCCATTTAAAACAATGGTGAAAGTACTGTGGAGAAGTTTTTCTATGCAAACTCAAAAGTAACTGTTTGGACCAGAGCCTCTATCTCTGGTGCTGACCAAAGTGATCACAGCTCAGGAAACAGGACTGCAACAGCTCAAGCACTCATCTTCCTAAAATAGATACTCAGATGGTCACTCTCTCTTTTCTCACAAATTTAATCAAGCACCTTTGCAAGTCACTGTTTTTTTTGCTTCCCCTCAAGGCATCCAACTTCTTTTAACTAAAAAATGTTCCTTAGAAGATGTGATCAATGGTGCAGTATATCTAATTGTTATGGGGTGCAGTAAGAAACACCTGAGGGACACTTGTAAGTAACAAATACTCCCTAAGTCAGTTGAGTATTGCTGGTGTTGTGAGCAGGAATTACCTGCTTATCAGGATTGCTAGGTTTGAAACTGCAAAAAAAAAAAAAAAAAAAAAAAAAAAAAAGAAAAACAATGCTGGAATAGAGCTGACATGCTTTTCATGGGTAAGTTTTCTGGCATTTTTTACTCTCATAAGTGGCCCACAAAAAAGCCACTGTTAAGTTTGAAACTTCAAGCAGAAAAAACATGGCCATTTTGTTTTGTGTAATCATTTTGCTCTTCAATAAATCCTTGAGCAAGACTATGTTCCAAGGTGTCTGGATGTTCACCTTTTCCTTTCCTTTTGAATTCTTTTGAAATGTGAGAGGTTTTTATCATCTGGTCTTAAAAGTTGTTGGTTTCAAGTGCACTATGGCATTGAGTGGCTTTGCCATGGAGCAAGCAGCGCAAGGCTTAGATAAAAAATGTTAGAGGAATTTTATTCTGCTGCCTTTTATTTAAAAAAAAAAATGCTGTTAGCAAATCATGGTTGTTATCATCCAGCCATCTTGGTACAGTCAGTGATATCTTGGGGTAGGGAGAGTAGTTATGATTTTATTGGAGTGCAGTCCAATTGAGTACTTTTTACAATCTCAGGTATTTATTGGTCAAGCTATCTGGGTGAGAAATTGGTAATACTCAATGGGACAAGGTGGTGTTACCCTTAGACCTAAATAATGAGATGTCTGGAGTATCAAGTTTGTTAATTAAGATCACCATGGGAAATATTTGTTTTAATGGAATTTTTAAAATTGAATTTTTCTTCTCACTATTAGATTCAAATTGCTAAAATGCACTGTCAGTTGTACTCAAGGCCGCTGGAGGCTATAATTTTGCATTAAAATGAAATGTCATCTTTTTACTTCTACTGTGCAACAGTTTTTTTTAGGCTGTTTTCCACTTTAAGATGAAGTAATGCTTGGTTTTGTGGTCCATCATTGCAAACGGATTTTTTTTAAGGTTGGATACTGAAAATTCATAAAACCTGAGGTAACAGAACATTAATGCTCTGGCTGTGTATCATTGTGGTCACAAAGATTTGAAATTTTAGTGTGACCAGAGAGGTGCACTTGAAAAAAAAAATTAAAGAAACTCACTGTATTACTAAAATGTACAGTGACAACACATCATGTATACTACTAAAACTTTTTTTTTTATTGTGAATAAACTTTAAGTCACTAAAAGACAACCCTGATTTTTAACTTTCAATTCATTGCACTGTTGTTAAAGAACTGTATCCTTGTAAGAGTTTTAGAAAACACACTCAACTGAATACACCATAATCTACGCCTAGAGGAACTTAGTTTTCTATAGCAAGCACTTCAAATTTTGTGTAAGAATGACTGAATGTGGATAATTTTTGGAAATTTTACGAACTATACAAACCAAATATATTTGCGTAAATCTCATCTAAAAGTGCGATGCTTTTTCCCTATGTACAACTAATTCTTTCGGCAAGTTACGAGTTATACACTTGTTATCATGATGGGATTTATCACTAATTAATAAATACTACTAATTTACATACCGAAAGTACTTTTCCACGAGGCGTTAGTTCTAAAACTAGCTAATGTTTTTTTCCAAAGAGGTAAAACCTATCCGCTTTATGTTGACTAGAACACGATTCACACAGAGTGTTAGAAAAAAGAGATCGGAGACTAATACATTGCAACACTGTACAATGACATAAAAGCCATTTAAACTTTGCGCGCCAAAATGTTGTTTATTTCACAAAGTGAAATGGACACCAAAGTTTGAAAATTGGATTTGTGTCTGGTTAATTATAGTTAAATTGAGTATCAGCGAGTTCCACGAGCGCCATAGCTCCATACCATCTTTCTTTCGCCTCAGCCATTCGTTTTCTTGCCTCAATTCTCGATTTCTTTCTTTCAACAACTTGCTGCCTCGCGATTTCCTTTTCCACCTTCCGCTTCATGACTTTCTCTTGAATCTTTGCAGGATTTCTTTCCTCTTTATCGAGCTCGTAGTTGGCCAGCCATTGTAAAACAGCCGCTTTGTATTCATTAGGCTCGGAATTCTCGTTTTTCAAGATTTCTTTCAGAGGAATATCGGTGAAGATACGTTTCAGGCTTGCGTACGGGTGAATGCTGCAATGGCGGTTAGCATGTGTAAATCGAGTTGTACAACCTTGAGCGGAACAAGCGAATGGTTTTTCGCCTGTGTGCAGCCTTTGATGAGTCTTCAACTGGCCACTTTGGACGAAGGCTTTACCACAGTTCGGGAAATCACAAACGTAAGGCCTTTCGCCACTGTGTGTTCTTCTGTGAGCTTGCAGAGACTTTTCGCGCGGGAAAACTCGATGACACACATCGCATCGGATCGTAGAATACGAATTCTGGCCTTCCTTCATCAAAATGTTTACTACATCTGCTCTGGGTCTTCCTCTTGGTGGAATAACATTCGGTGAAGTCGGTGAATAGCTTATAATGGTTCCAGTTGGAGTTGTTGGAGTTTGTGGAGAAGAAGGTGGCGTGAATTTGTTCGTCGGTGTTGTTGGAGAAGACCAGACGATGACAGAAGTTCTTTGCTTCTGCGGCAAGTTTAACTGTTCAGAAACATCCTCAAGCTTTGGAACGGGCCTGATCATCTGCTTACTCACTGAAAAGAGCTTTGATCCTGGCTGAGGGAAGTATATTCCACTTTTCTGAAGGGAAATTGTCAGGAAGTCGGCCATTTTTAAACCAGCACTGCTCTGCTCGGGTGACTTCGGCGGTTTAAACAGATCAAATGAATTTCCCGCCTTTGATAATGTATTTATGAAGACAATTAAGTCTGAATAAATTGTAATATACCCGCCAAAATTGTCTTTGCCCACTTTCCAATAAATTTTTCAAAATTTGAAAAGCAGAAAACTTTCCTACAAGACTATCAAAGTTTGAAACTACTTCTTGGTAAAAAAATTCAGTTTTCTCTCTATCTTTGCGCTTGCAAGTTTTTTCGTGTTGGTGACGTCACGAATTTGACAAATAACGTTGGGTCTTTGGGACAATAAGTTGTTTTCGCTACATTTACATAACACTGCGTGATCCTTTTAATTCAAATTTCTACACGTGGCTTGTTTTTCTGTCTTTGATAACAAACGAGAATTTGACGTTAAAAACGAAACAAGGCCGCCGGAACGACAAATAAGCGTGCTGAAAGAACAGGCTCGAAGCGAAATGGAGCCTGTCCCACCATACCGTCTAAAATGAAACAAACATTGTAAATTCATTAGTTTGCTAACAAGTGCTATTGCCATGTGCTCAAAATATTTCAGGCATAACTTAAGTGTGATTTAACAAAACCGCAATCAGACGGTAGTCGACGGATGAAAGACAATTTTAAAATTAACATGACAAAACAATGTAAACAAAGAAGGCACACTTCACTTCTTTTGGCGCTAAAACATCCAGACCGTTAATAAAACTTCCAAAATGATATTACTTCCATCTAGAGTATTCCTCTAATCTCAGTGGTTTGTTCTCACAACTAGAGTCAAGTTTTTTTAAAGCACGTCTAGAGATTTGCATAATTTTACCGAGCAGAAACTTAGGTTGTAGGTCAATATTATCATAACACATCATTTCCCCTTCCTCTTTCTTGTGGCTAAAGTTTCATTTCCGTTTAATGGTGTTTTTTTCTGTCTTAACTTTTTGAAATAACTACCTTTAGTTGAATTTCAGACAGTCAATATCTTGAACTAGGAAATGGGGTTCTAATAAAGGAACATTTCAGTGGTTCTAGATCTTTCAGGGAGGTGGATTTTCTATTATAATATTCTCTCTTTTGTTATATGAAGGAGTGATTGGCACCAATTTGTTATAATTGAAGAAATATGGCTAAAAATGATAACAAGAAGGCCTTATGTATTTTTACCTCCACAAACCCAATTTTACCCATACACCTCCCTGTCAGCTACACATTAGAATTTTAATATAAAAGTATTTCCAGAACACTGGAATCAAAAGAGAAAAATTTGAGTGAAGTTAAACAATGTGCTTTCCTTAATATTTTTACTTTCTTCTAATCTTTCACTTGATTATGTATGACATTGTGAGAACAAAACTGCTATGGGTCGCTTACAAGAGTGATAGCGGTTATGACACTTGCTCGTGTCATTCCTTTGAAGCTTCTATGCATGTTGAAACATTTTTTTAATAAATCATCCTTTGTGCCTGTCTGAACCTTCCTGTTCCTGAAGAAACTATACATATACTTACTTTAATTGTTAACTCTTGAGGTGATTAAGAAAGTGAGCAAGAAAAGGTTGCTTCTCTGACAAGGAAATACACTAACAAAGTACAACTGTCTGACAAGTATTTAATGAGTGAATAATAAATAAAGAGTGTGAAGGTGGGTCGAAGAATTTTATCCCACAAAATAGTTACTTCTCACAGTAACTGAGAATCCTAAAAGTATGTTATGGGTAAGGGGAAAATTAAATTTGTATTTGCATCTACACTTTTTTTTGAATATGAAAGTGACCTTTCCAGTAATACTTTACTAAACAGAGTCTGGAGCTAACTTAAAATTAGACTCCATATTGTCAGTAAAGAAGTTAAAAATATAAACTAAAATATTTTACTTTTAAAAGATGTTCATTAAGCATAATCCCCATGCAGTAAATGATCTTGAATTTTTGCTTTCTGACCAAATGAACAAGTAAAAAATTTATTTACAAAAGATCATCATATACTGTACACAGAAATGGCTACTGAGAAAAGTTTTCCTATGAGCTGAAAGTTACTAGTAAGATCTTGCGCTAACAGTCATGTTCAACTTAAAATCTAAGGATCTCTAAATCATACATATATATTTGTTTAGCTGTGTGAGATGAATTCACAGAATCATGCAATCTTCATGGTCGTAGGAGCAGAACAAAACAAAAAAATTAACATGTAACTAAGAAAAAACTAAGCCATTTGTATTGTGATCAAGACCTTTGACATAGTTTTTCCAAATATAGACTGACCATGGCTGGCAAATAACTTTGTTAGGACAATCTCATGATAGTCTTCATCAAAATAAAAGGACTTTCAGAAAAACGGTCAACATAATGCTGCTGATAAGGTCACATCTTTGCATTTAAGCTACGTCAATTTCTATCCACATTCCCACACTCCCAATACTATTTACAACTGTTACAATAGTTCCAACATGATGCTGTATATTTGATGATTTTGTTTCATCCCAGGCCAGGCATCACATAAGCAAGATTGTCCAGCACTTCAGTCTGTTAAAATAAAAGCAAAGTATTAAGTTGTGATGTCCAAATAACATTTGCAAGGTTACTTGTTTTTTTTTTCCCTCATGAGATCAGATCAAGATCTAGTAAGTAAAGAGGTTATTTGTTTGGTCACAAGCAGGAGACAAACTAGAAAATCTGAGTTTCTAAGAGGAATTAAGCCCCTGATCTTCAGATTTCCAGCTGCAATACTCTACCATTCAGAACTGGACAGTACATTGAGTGAGTATTTGCAATAAAAAAAGGTTATGTTTTTAACTGACAACCTTACTTTTTATTTATTGCTGGTCATGTGTGGGGCAAAATAGCACAAAACTCTTGATGATCCTTTTAACAATACCTGAGTCTTTTTGGAGCAGCCATCCATTTCAGGTATTTGTGATGTTAGAAACAATAAAGGGGATATGGCACATAGGGCTGAGTCTAATAACACAGACAAGCTGCCATGGACTTCACCTGGGTCCTTTGGAAGGAAAAAAAAGCATTAACAGATAAACAATAAAACAATTCTATTCTCATCACAAGCATAAAACCATAACATGATCCTAATCTCATTTTCATCGTTTCCACCTTTATCACATAAGTTTACAACTACCCGCTAGTATAAGAGGACAGACTAGCAACTTTTACTTACCTGTACTCGTAGACAGGCTCCAACTGTGCACAGGGACTCCCCCAAGAGCTGTAAATGGGCTGCTAAGTCAATAGGTTCAGCCTGTCCTTCTTTGGACACAGACACAGGTCTTGGGCTGTCAAGTCCGAGGGTTTTCTTCACCTCTTCTGCCTTTTTCCGCCAATACTACAAGGAATCACAGATGAACATTCAAACTTTCTCTGGAATTGTGTAAAGCAGAAATTTAATTTCCTTAGAATAATAACACATACAGTCATATGAAATAGAATCAATGCTACCTACATTACAAATGAATTTTTTTTTTACCTCCTTCTCATCTTCCTTGAGGTTGTTCCATGCAATGCCAACTTTCTTGCTTATTTCAGTGAACTCTGAGAAACAGTAAGTAGAAAATCCTACTAAATAGAGCACAAAAATGGCAAAATTTATTCTTCATCAAGTGGCTTCACGTGCAAAACATGTGCAAATACAACTTACAACTGGAATATGATATCACCACATAACCCTAATCTTCTTGGAAAGATATTTGGTGCTATAAAGAGTATGTACCTAATCCAGGGTTTTCCTCTGCAATTCTCTTCCGCTGTTGCTTGCAGAAGAGCAGATAGGATGTCACTACCTTGGGCTTCTACAGAGAAAAACAATTTATGATTGAATAATAGTACAAGTATGTGTCATAAGATTGTCTAAGTGTTACTGTAAGTCCAAATGGCTGGATATTGAATATTTTGCATTTGCATGTATATATACTGAAAGAAAGTTGAGTTTCTTTTTCCAGAGATAACAAAAGGGAGTTAGCCTGAGCGGGCAACATAGCCTCATCTTGCTTGCTAGCAGAGTCAGTTATATTATAACACTTAATATGACTTCTAATCAAGATACTAATTTGACCCTGTAGTCTGATTGTCCAAGTGAAAGTGGTTCCGAGGACTGTTGTTGTAAGTAGTGACTGAAGTCACCATCAGAATCAGATGATGCCATCCTCTCAGGTTGTCAAATGTCAGTCATCACTCCTGACAAAAGTTCTTCTCATGACTTCCCATACCAAGATGATCAGGCTACACAATTGAATGTGATCCCCCCCTCCCCTCTGGTTATTGATTGACACACACAGTATAGCATGCTAAGCTGAGGGAAACTTACCTGTGGTGATTTGCTTCTTTTGGCTGGAGTTGAAACTGATGCTTCTTCCTTACTCTCTATTTTTGAAGTGACTTTCTTTTTCTGATTATTTGACGTTGGTGTTGTTGGTTTAGTGTTCTTCTTTTTCTTCCCTTCATTAGATTTACCACTAGCAGGAATCTTCGCTTTCTTTATGACTAATTTCACATGTTCACTTTCAGTTTGTGATGGCGACGCTGGCTGCTTTTCAACCTGGGAATTTGGTAACTTTTGTTTCTTTTTCTTTTTCTTGCCTTCCTTTGATTGCTCAGGTAAATTCACTGTACTGCTTCTTTGTTCTGGGGTGTTGCTTTGTATTTCTACATTACTTTTGGAGAGGCCTTTGAATTTGATAGAAATCTTTTTCTTCTTTTTCTCTGGTGCTGGAACTGTTTGACTGCCATCAGGATGTAATTTAGCAGCAGGTTTCTTGTGATGTGATTTCTTTGGTGATCCGTCTTTATGAGTTCCTGACACATGTTTATGCTTATGATGATGATGATGGTGGTGGTGGTGATGATGATGATGTTTCTTGTGTTTTGTTCCATCCTCTGATTGAGGGAGCTGTAATTTTAAGATGATCTGTTCATGTTCTTTACTTTCAGTGTCATGATTACTTTTAACTTTCTCTGGCTTCTCAAACACTTTATCCTTGATTTTGCTAGCCTTCTGTTTACTGTTTTCCATGATCTTTCCCTTTCTTTTCACATTCAATACATCAGTGTTAAAATCACTGGATGAATCATCAACACTTGTGACAGAATCCCTCAAATAAAATCCTTGTTTGTTTTCTACTCTATCCTTCTTCGAGACATTTTTTCTTACACCACTGCCTTTCTTTGCTTTTGATTTATCTGCTTGTTTCACTTTTTCTGTGCTTTCAAGTTTTGCTGGCTTTGGAGCCAGTGATGTCTCTTCACCAGCATGATAGTCAGATTCAGCTTTTGCTTCAAAAGCAGCTAATGTGGGCATCTGAACTTCATCTGATTGGGTATTTTTCTTTTTCATAGGTTTACCCTTGCGTTTATTCATCTTTCCTCTATCCTGATCAACTTTCCATGTAGAATCTTCTATCTTCATTCTTCTTGCAGACACTTCCCTAGACTCTTGACTACTCACACTGATAACTTTAGACACATCTGATTTGTTTGTTGGACCAAGTGACTCTTGACTTCCATGATTTGAAAACAAGTTTACATCTCCTTTGTGAGATGATTTTGGTTTACATAATTGTTGATTGCTAGAGCTTCTTCGCCTCTTTGGTTCCTTTATGACTACAGTTGTATTTTGGAACTCAGTAAGACTCTGGGATATACCTTTGTCATCTCTATGTGTACTTTCTTCAATATTCTTGTCATCCTCATCACCTTCAAGAAGTGAGAAAGTTCTTTTTGGCATGTGACCTCTTGAAGAAATTCTGATTTTTGGGGATGGTTTGTCAGAATTTTCTGGTGTGTTCCTTAACAGTTCTTGATCATTTCTTTCTTCTTTGGATGCACTTTTCTTACCACCTTGAACTTTTGGAGTTCTTGTTTTGTTATTCTCTGTCACACCTTGTTTTGTTTCAATGAAATCATCCTTCTCAAGTGAATGGAAAATCTTTTGTGGTTTTTCATGTGCAGAAGCCCTTGAGAAGAACCTTATTTTAGGAGATGTTGATGGTAAGTGTAATGGCTCAATTTCCTCCTCTGGGATGACAGACACCTCTGGTTTATTCTCCCCTTTCCCTCCTTCCTCTAGCAAGGAGAAAATCCTCTTAGGAACTGGTGTTCTTGAAGATGTCCGGACTCTCGGAGAGAAATCTGTTTGTGCTTCTTTCTTAATCTGTGTCTTTAAAGAACCTGTTTCTATTGGATTCTTCTGAATGTTTTCAGTGAGCTTTGGTGTTCTATCCTTATAAACCCTGACAGGGGCATCATTGAAAACTTCCGTTTCTGTTTCGATTTCTTTCAGATAACTTTGGTAACTTCGTCTCGTTTCTCTCTTATGGCCCTCGTCAAAAGTGGCTGAAAAACTTATCTTTTTTGGTTTTTCGGCAATTGGAGCGTCGTTTGTGGGCGAAATCAAGTTGGATTTATTGGAAAGCTGACTGACTACTGACTGAGTTATTTCAAAGTCACTTGGTTTTGGACTTGAAGTTACGTCAGGACTTCTACTAATGACAGCAGTCTCTTCATCTTCAAATACCTTTGGCTTAGGAGTCCTTGATGACCTTCTCACACCAGTTTCAGTTTCTCCTATCGACAGATTATTCTGTGGCCTTTCGTTCGTTTGAGAATTTTGTCCCTGTGATTTCGATCGCTTCTTTTGTGGGAAGAACGATGAGGAGAAATCATCACCTCCAGCTAATTCTCTCCTACGTTTACTTGCTTTTCGATGAGACATCTGATCAAGGGCTCTCCAATCAACTTAATGGGGTAAAATACAGTGGAAACATATAAAGACAATAGGATCTCTAAACCGCCATGTTTATCCCATTTGGTCGTGAGAGACTTGGTCCGAGTCAGCCTCAGTGCCTGCCGTTCAATCAATATGGCGGCGTTTTGAAATATGAACTATGTTCGTCAACAACGAAAGTAGAGTTTACATCTAGCTGCCACAAATAGTCTTTATTTGATTAAACATGAGTTCTTCAGACATTAAGGGTAGGTGAACCTAAAACTACAGAATGCGTGTATTACAATATTACAAAAAATATGCACTGCACGCAGTTAGCAAAGGCTACTCGAGGCGGGCAGTGTTTAATACGTATATTTTAAAATAAAAAGACGTACAGAGCAAGATATTGTAAAATAAAAAGATTTGCAGAGCAAGAGATTACAAATTCGGAGCAACTACAGAATACAGGGCCATTGAGGTCCACCTTGTCGGCATGCTTTGAAGAACGAGGCAGAAAACAAAAGGATGCAACAAATTCCAGACAAATTACAACTACATTAATACATTTAAGATACAGCAAGAAAACAGAACAAGCTGGCGTCTTATAGTCAAAGCATGCCGATAAGGTGGACCTAAATGGCCCTGTATTCTGTAGTTGCTCCGATGAATATTAGCTTGATAAGTGAATAAGTTAGATATGTTAGAAGGTGACAAATTATTAGATATCTTAGAAGGTGAAAAATTATTGGATATGTCATGCATCATGATGGCAACTGATTTAAAGTAAAGCATATCCAAAGGAAGAAAACGAGAAGAAACAAAAAGCGGGATTGCATGAGATCTGTAGTCACCAAAGTACATTAAGCGAAGGGCTCGTTTTTGAAGGATTAGAATTTTATCTCTTTGAATTTTTGCAGCTTGACAACCATGCGACTATACCATGTAACAAATAGGGTTGGATAAGTGACCTGTAAATGTGGTTTAGAATACTAAGGGTACAAAGTGTCTTAATCTAGAGATAACAGCGGTTGATTTACTTATTTTGGATGCAATAATTTATGAGCAATATGGTGACCCCATGAAAGAGTTTCATCAATAAGTACTCCTAAGCATTTAATAAATTCCTTACATTCTAGAGAAATATAACTGTTAGTGTGATGGTCAAAGATTCTCAAATTTATTTGGTGATTCAGTTTTTTCTGTCCAGGCCAAAAAGTAACAAAGTTAGATTTTTTTATATTCAGTGATAACTTGTTAGTGATAAACCAATCGTAGATGTTACAGAGTTCAGCATTAACTATGATTTCGAGTAACTTAAGGTTTTTATCAGCATATAAGAGATTAGTATCATCTGCGAATAAGTAAAATTTAAATTGATTAGAGCTATTAAATATATTGTTTATATAAATGAGGAAAAGTAGGGGTCCTAACACCAACCTGTGTGGAACTCCTGATAAGATTACTTCCTTCTTGGATATATTTTTAACACCAATTTGTGTTGTTTGTTGTCGACCTACTAGGTAAGAAGCAAACCACTTGTTCACTATTCCACTTATTCCATAATGATTCAGTTTTAGCAATAATATTGAATGGTGGATCGTGTCGAAGGCCTTCCTCAAGTCAATGAATATACCACACGAATACTTCTTTTTGTCCATGTCATTTTCAATTTGACTGATTATGTCCAGGATAGCGTCTTCAGTAGGTCGTTTCTCGCAGAAACCATATTGTGAATCATTAAGTATATTACGTTTATCAAGAAAGCATTTGAGACGATGAGACATCATTTTTTCGAAAATACGATTAAAAACAGACAGAAGAGATATAGTTCTATAATTAGAAGGGTCAGATTCATCATCATTTTTGTATATTGGAATAACTTTAGCAAGTTTTAGCTTGATGGATAAGTTCCACATTCGAGTGATTTATTTATAATTATAGACAAAGGTTGACTAATGACATGTTTAGTAGATCTTAAAATGCGAATAGGCAGAGAATATAATCCATGAGTTTTATTTTGAGGAATAGTCATTATTTCAAGTTCAATTTCAATTTGCAAGGTTTAAACCTTGCTTTCTTCTCTGACTACATAAAATACACAGAAAATATCAGGCATTTGTATTTCCATCTCCAGATTTAATTGGACGACTAACCAACCAGAACAATGAAAGTCAAAGAACAGGATGCAAGAAATGCGGCTACAGTAAGTTTGAAGTCTCAGAGCCAGAGATCCCCGGCCAACCTGTGGAGATCTAAAATCTGGAGATTTTTTCTTGTCCCGCCACAGCATCAACTCAGCAGTACCCCCCAACTAGAAAATTGATGCCTCCCCCGATCTAATCAATCTCCCATCCCAAAAAATGAAGAAAGCTTTTGTGTAGTTTCTGTCAAGGTATGGTTGCATAAAAACTGCTTTGAGAAATGGCGAGACAAGTTTGTAAAACCAAATTTGTTTTGATTTGAGTAAATCCTGGGATGCGAGGTTAGCCTTCAGTGGAGCAAAGCCTTTGAAAGCTGGTTCAGAGCTTTTATTTGAGAGACTTGTTGAACCATTTGGAAGACCAAGAGACTTGTTTTGTATCAGGGAGACTCCCAGTATGAGAAAGTTGGCATGCATGCAGAGCTTTAATGAGACTGCACACGGGTACATATCTTGGGTAAAACCAGTGGCATACTTAACTTAAGTTTGGGTACAACACTAGTGTAGTTTAACCAAGGAACATAAGTATTGCCTGCATTGATCATTCACCTCAGGGCATTTAGAGGAGAGTGTCTTGCTTATTAGAAAAACTAATGATAAAAGGGGTAAGTTTTAGAAAGCTCAGGTGTGTGTTGGTGGGGGGTATAACAAGGTAATTTGGTTTTGTCATCAGTTTTCATGATGTAGATTGGCCAACAGAGAAAGTTTCTAAAAGCTGATGTTTCCAACCTGGTTCCCAGGGCCTTTTCCTTTAGTTGAGGGTGGGGCAGGAAAAGGCCTTTTCCCACCCCCAGCCCCCACTCCACCCCCAACATAGGGCCTGGGAATGAGTTTGCTGATGTTTCCAGTGAGAGCTTTAAGTCAGAGCAAAAATGTCAGCATTAGAAAATTTCTCCTGTGGCCAATTTACAGTTGATGAAACCAAGGTATTTTGCAAAAAGGTTTCCACTCAATACAAATGGTTCTCTTTTAATTCTTTGTTGTTGTTTTTTTTCATAGGTGGTCACCTAACTTTTCAGTGTCGTAACTTTGTACGCGTTGACCCAAAGAAGGATGTAGTGGTTGATGTCAGTAGTACATCCAGTGAGGAAGAGGACAGTGATAAAGAAATCAGCATCAGCTCTACAACAACTCCTACTTCATCTGATTCAGACTCAAAAAGAAAAAAGTTGCAGAAGAGAAAAATAGCAAAAGAAAGGTTAGATACTGCATACTTTATTTTAACTTAGAGCATTATGTCTGAAAATCAAAGGAAATGATGATGTCTTTCCCACACAATTGTTTCCTATTTCCTGTTTCTTGTAAGATCCCAGTCTCTAGAGAGGGCCTTGAAACAAAGAGATGTTCCTCGTCAGAGGGCTGCCTCATATTCACCACCTGCTTTAAAAAGGTATGCTCAGCTGTGTATCAAACTACACATAACATAGTCTTGTAATTTAAGTACCATCTTTGCAAGATTATAATGATATATTAATTGTCTCTTGTTTCAGAGCTAAGAGAAGTCATTCAGCAACAACTGATGAAAGTGACAAAAGTAAGGGAGCTTGGTCAAATTTGACATGTCATTATTTTGTGGCTACAATCTACAAACTTTTTAATGTTTTTTATTGACTTGAGATTGTGCACTTAAGCAAATTTCATATATGATACATAAATTATCACTTAAACCCTTTACACCATCAGTATGCATATTCTCCATACTGTTCTCTGTATGTTTCTATAGGTGCCAAATAGGAGAATTTTCCATTTCCTTTTAAATTATTCTCATGACTGTTAGGGACTGATTTTGTAAGAAGAAATTAGATGCTAGTTACTTTCAGGGTCCAAGGGTTAAGATATTCCTGGGCAGTTTTTGGTTCCATTTAGAATAATTTTTAATGTTAGGGATAAAAAAAATAATTTTATGTTTATCCTTACATGTTTTAGGTGATGATGAATCTGATAGTCATAAAAGAAGAAGTAAAAAGACCAACAAACATAAGTGAGTGCACAAAATTATTGGGTTCATAATTAAGAATCAGAAAACAAAATCTGTACTACTGAAAGATGCTGCTCGAGATTCAATTTGCACAAATAAAATCAGTTCTAATTATTAATTATACTTAATTATAATTTATTAATAATTATAATTAACATTAATATTTACATGATAATTACAGCAGCAAGTATTATTTTCAGGAAAGAAAAGCCAAGGAGTAAACACAGAAAGAGCCACAAACACAAAGAAAAGAAGAAAAGGAAAAAGAGCAGAAAAAGACATGAGACAACTTCAGAATCTGAGTGATGTTCTCTTAGGACTGTTTAACCTTAATGTACATGTGTATAGATATTGAGGATTTACACTGAAGTAGAGCAAAGATCTGTGAGCAGTGGTGAATGTTTAAGCCGTCTGTATCAACCATTTTTGTGTGGATCTGCTTCTCCTCTATTCTACAAGTAGTATTTTAAATAACTTTTATAACATTGCTCCAATGTAGGTAAAAAATGGTCTGTTTGACTTGTCCGACCATCGAAGTGTAACATCAAAAACCACAGTGGATGTGAGCAATATTTGTTTCTTTATGACTTTACTTCTTTCAATGATTTTGCACATTTGTTTGTTTTTTCTTCAAATCTAGAATATAATTTTATTTTCTTCCATTCTCTTTTTTGCTTGTCTAATAGTTTTTCTAATCAGTGCAGAAACTATACCACTTAACAAATGGTAAACACCACAGCGTACACTATTGAGTTGTGGATGCATGCAGGAGGTTGCTAAGCATGAAAGAAGCACAAGAGTCACATGAGGCGATAGCCAAGAGTGACTCTAGCTTCTTGAGTGCTTAGTAAACCTCCCAAGTGCTTCCATAATTCAATAGTGTATACTGTGGCATTTACCATTTTGTTTTATAACATCGATCTATTGTAGCAAGAGTTTTCTTTTATTTAACAAATCTTACATGACGAGAAAAAACAAGTGCGCACGGAAAACTAGTCTTTGTATTTGCTCATGTCAGCAGCATACACCCATGGGCAAATGGTGGTCGCTGAATTGACCAATCAGAGTGCACGCTTTACTTTGATTATGTTAAAATTATGTTTGGTGTGGTTAAGGGAGGGAGGAGTTCTTTCAAAGTATAATGCTCAAATGGAAGAAAACAAATTCTTATTTTAAATTTGCCCTCATAATGAGTTTTTTTAATACTAACTGCAAGAACTTCATGAGCTTGTTCTCAATGTTTTATTCTGCACTTTGTGCACACACTATATTCTCGAATAGTGTAACTGTTTTAATTTAGTT
The DNA here is from genome assembly GCF_964205215.1 of Stylophora pistillata. Lineage (NCBI taxonomy): Eukaryota > Metazoa > Cnidaria > Anthozoa > Scleractinia > Pocilloporidae > Stylophora > Stylophora pistillata. The sequence continues at coordinate 626,201 of NC_142529.1, forward strand.
TAAGTGTTATTAGTGCCGCATGAGATTTATAATTAGATTATGAAACACATTACAAAATACTTGAATACCAAATTGCTTTTACCCTTAGTTTTACTATTATGAAACTAACTTTTTGCAAGCCTTATTGAATTTGGATATACATGGTCAAACAGGATACTGTCAAAAATAGATATGATATTGATAAATAATCCTAAAAAAGCTCATTTTCTCAACACCAGTTGATAGACTACAGCCAGATCTTTACTTAAGAAAAGGTTAAATATTAAAATCCTTTGAAAATATAACCTTAATTATTTTTCCCACTGTAGCTACAGTGCTTTAAACTCCAGCTAAATGTACAGTCAACATAATTTTCAAAAGAAATAAAAATAAATAACGGTGTTTTTGTACTAGTTGAACCCTATTGTGGTGTGAAGGGTAAAACAGGATCTTTAATAGCTCCATCTAATGTATACATGTACAAGTGACTTAACATCATTGTGTGATTTGTCATTTAGATAAATATTAACTAAATTTACAACTAAATGAAATTAACTGAAATGAAATTTTAAATGTAACTAAATTATACCTTGCACCCAATGACACACCACAGTTTGAATGACAAAAATTATCAAACCATTTAGGACATTGTTATGTATAATATTAGATTTTGACTTTCAGAATTGTTTTTTTTAAGGTATGGCATTAACATAGATCTTTCAGCAACATATTTGTTACTTAACACAAATAGGACTTATTTACCTGAATTTACAAGGTAGTATTCGGGGGGAACTTTGTACATATTTCCTCATTATTTGTCCTGTATTAGTCTTGAATTACTTCCCCTATGGAAGTTGTTGATCTAATTTTTGTCCTTGTAATTGCTATACAGGGATGCCCCCCTGCAAATTGATTTTCCAAGAAACATGAAAAATTGAACCCTTACTAACAATTTAACAATCCTTACAGACAAATTATAACTGCTAATTGGAACCCAGAATAATTATTATCTCAAGTCCATCATCATAGAGGCAGGGTTTTCTAGATAAGATTTCCATAGGTTTGAAAACCTAGCCATTGTAGCACCCTCTATGACTCTGTGATCAGCTGACCAGCTAACATTGACTATATACGCTTTGTAAATATTGTCATCCTCATCGAACTTGGGGACTTCCTATAAAATTGTAACAAATAATCATGTAAGTGAATGATTGGAGAAAACAGAGGGGTCTTACACTAGTGTTTTACTGACAATTTACAGGGTGTTCATTAACATCAAGGGATTGGGGAGTTCTTTAGCTAGTCAGCAGAATTTCCATGCCCTGAGCTACTTCTCATTAACCCAAGGAAAATATTCTCCTTTACACCTTACACTATTCTCTAATACACATCCTAATGAAACATTGTTTTGCAGCATGTTAGTTGGTTCTATTATAATTGTGAATTATCACATTTTCTTGAAAAAGGCTGGGAAAGAGGTTTTGTGTAATCTTGATACCCTTCCAAGCCTCCCACACGCTATTCCCTTGTAACATTGTGTCCAGGATATTGAACCCTCAGAGGCAGATCTAGGGTGGGGGGGGGGGGGGGTGTGCACCCCCCCTGAGATGACCTGCGGCTTTCTAAGTGATGTTCTACTGTATTGTTTGATATGTATTCTAAGCAGTTCATATTTATATTATTGCCCAGGCAAAAGCCTTCTTTGTATTCGCTATTACAATTTGTTTACGCACGGTCACCAGTCAGTTACGCCATTCTTTAGTGGTGTACCCCCTCCTCAAAAAAATCCTGGATCCACCCCTGACCCTAACTTGTTATCTCCTGAAAATTTACAGAATTAATGACTACTCAACGAACCTGTATTCTTCCAATAGCACCAATAGCAACTTCAGGTGGCATAATCACTGGTTTTGTATATGTTCCTCCAATCTGGCAAAGACATCAGAAACAATTGAATCACATAACCAAGAAATGTAATGTTTTAATTTCTGACAAAGCTTTGGATTCACAAGGTGACAAGTCACTGATTGAGTTCTCTATAAAAAATTGCTTCGTGTGTTGAGTTTGGGTGCACATGTGACATAAGGAAAAATTTCTTTCGGGGAAACAAAGATGGAAGAAAAGATTCTCCATGATGCATTGACTAATGGGTTCCAATCTTGGAGAATTTTGGAGAAGTTTAGGAGCCCTTGCAAGATAGCACTTGCCTCTTCAAAAATTAGTTAACTTGAAAACTGCAAATTTAAAACTCAATTCCACTTGCAACTATTTAAAGACGAGGCTTACTGATCCAATGTTTGAGAGAGTGAAAGTTCCTCCAGTCAAGTCTTCTGGTGCAAGTTTACCAGCCAGTCCCAGCTGATGAAGTCTGTTGAGCTCCACAGTAACATCAAATATTGACTTGTTCTGTACATTTTTCACATTTGGTACCAATAAGCCTTGTTGTGTATCCATGGCAACACCAATGTTATGTGAACCCTGACAAGAATGTTCAAAATGAAGTATTCATTGACAGGTTGGAGAAAAAAACATTGAGGAATAAAATGAAGAATTGTTGCATTTTGCATGGTTATTAATCACAATTTTGATCATCACATGGTCTACATCCTTTGATAACACCAATTATACTTTAACTCCCAAGTTCTGATTGTTAATTCTCCCCTCTAACTGCTTCACATTTCCTCATAAATTAGCTTAAGTATTCTCATTACCTGTTTGCTGGATAAATTATGGACATTATGGGGAGACATTACTTATTATAATTAATCAATTCTGGGAATTAAAGGATCAAAATAGTTCCATCCTGAGTGGTCTGCTTAACAAGGATTCTTACATTTCATGGTTTGAGGTTCTTGAAGGCATTGTTGATATAAACTTAATTATCAGGTGACCATAAATCAAACTATTTACCTTAAAAGTGATATTCTCGCATGCAGGATCCACAGAGCTGTTTAATATTGGGAAGTGGAGTAGAGCCATAGAAGTTGCCTTTATAAACATTGGCATAAAGGATAACTTCATCCCTCTTGCCTGAAATGATTCTTTACTGTGATTTCGTAGCCTGGACAATAAAAATGTGAGAACCAATAATCAAACAATTCCTTGCAAAAATGGATTGTCCTGAAAAAAGTTTTTGATAGTTTTTGTTCTCTGCTGTGAGTGCCACAATTCATTTAAAATTTCTCTATTTGTATTTGACAATGTAGAGGGAGAGGTAGTTGGAAATTTAACAGAAAAAGAAAAGAGAAATGAACAGACTTCACAAAAGTAAAATTGTTACCTCACAAGCTCATTTAGAATTATTTCATCCTTGTAACCAAAATGTGGAATTGCGAGTGATGCTGTCATTGCCTTAGCCATTGCTCTCCTAATTCCTTTGATAGTTTCGGTTCTGTCTTCAAGCATCACCTCTGGTCTTGCAATTGGAGTTGAGGGTGGTGTGGTGGGGGTAGCAACTTCTACTGTGGGGGCAGGGGCTGTGAAGTCATTGCAAAGAGTACTTAGACACAAATAACTTGTTCAAAAAAACATATCTTAATAACTATTTACCTTCTGTGGGTTTGGCCTTCATTCTCTCAATGTAATTCAGTATGTCCTCTTTAAGGATTCTGCCATCCCTACCTGTTCCTGAGATGTCAGCCAGTTTGATCTGAAAAACAAAATTTTGGACAAGCATTTCAATTCAGATCTTGAATCGCATGTCCTCACCTCAGTTGTAATCATCTCCGTCTAAGTTACCACCCAGTTGATTCTTTATCTTAAAAACAAGCCATGGAAAAGCATGTCAAAAAGAAGTCGGTAAAATTTGTTCATGACCACTGGAAATCTATTTACTTGTCCTTACATTATGGTCCATTGCCATTTTGCGTACAGCTGGTGTTGTTAACACTTTCCCACTGCTGTTTGTCTGCTTTGTGGTAATCTGAGGAGCAGGGGTTGGTGGAGCTTCTGACTGAGGTGGTGCCGATTGAGGGGACTGGGGCAGAGGTGGAAGAGGTTGTTCTATAGCATGTGTTGGTTTAGGCTTCTGTTGGGCAGCCATGACATCTTCAGCAGGGCTTGGACCGGCATCAATATCTAAAAATCATGATTTAGTTAGGATTCATTCCAAAAATTGATCAAGCACACTTTGCTAATCCATTATAATTATTATTAGTTCTTTCCTACTCAAAGATCAAAAATATGAAAATTGACTTGTAAGGTATTAGTTATTCTTATCATTAAATATCAACATTATTTGGCTATGGCTTTTCCATGTATTAGATTTCAGGATAAAATGCATACGATGTATAATATAAACTCACTAGCATCAACATTAGCCTCTGCCTCTATGTCCACCAGAGGTTGTCCAACTCTTGCAATATCATCCACATCATAATAGAGTTTCTTGATTATACCATCAAACCGGCTTGTTATTGTTACTGATGCCTGTGAATGACAAATAGGATTTAATTTTACTTTTTCTAATTAGTAATTCTCCTAACTGTCGGCCATACAATTCTTACGATTTTAATTTGGAGAATTTGGTATAAGATCAACTAATAATCCCCTAATTGATATTTTTTTACATTCTCATCATTTGTCAACTTGATATTGTACTGGTGTTGTTAGGAGAAATTCTGTCTTGGTCAGTTATGGGGCATGTTACCATAAATGGTTATTCATGTTATGAAGTCTAACCTTGTCACTCTGCACTTCACAAATACTATCAAACTGATTTACATGGTCGCCTGGCTTCACATACCTATTAGAAAATAACAGAATCATTTTCATCCAATGAAAATTATTGTTAAGTAATTATGTAAACCACAAAGATATGGCAATCAAATAGAACTTGTTTCCTTACCATTCTTTGATTGTAACTTCTGCAATTCCCTCCCCAATGTCAGATAATTTAAAAGGAAGGACTTCTCCATTCATACCTGAATAGAGTAGAAACTTTTATCAATTTGCATTGATAAATTATGTTATATGCTCCACTGTAATGTTTTGGTGGCATAGTAGATAATTCACAGAAGACTTTTGACACCAACATTTTTTGGAAAATACAGAAATTATCTAATATTAGGGATTTCATATTATTGCCATCAGCACTCTCATATTCTGAAGTAGTTTGCCTCCTGTCTTTACCTCCCCCTACCCCCCTCTCTCTATTTGAAAAAACAGTTGTTTTCAATGCAAAACCTACCGATTTAACATGTCAAAAACCTATAAATTCTGAACCGGAGATTTTTATCTTAAAATTGCGACCAAGATTTTATCTCTAATTGACGCAATTCTGCGTCTTCCTGTCACACCCCTGACACACCCCCACAACACCCTTCACCGGAAGTTTTCGTAATTTTGTCGATGTACTTTCCGATTGAAAATTTACTTTATAGCGATAATCACTAGCTTCGGAGGCGCAGCAAAGCAGTGTGGATCGTTCCAATCTTAAACAAGACCATTAGAAAATTCAACAATCCGAATAATTAACACTTAATTACGAGTACCGATGATGTACCTGTTGTTGTTCGCAGAAATCGTAAACCCCGCGGTTGTTTTCCAAACTCCTGTAAATTACAAAATCATAAAGTGATTAATCACTTTAAAAGGAAAACAAAAGATCGATCATCCGCAGAAATGTGTTTGTGATCATTCAACTAACCTTGATGAAGTTTGAATTTTTCATGGTCACACATGAACAGATCGGGCGTTTTCCATTGACAATTGGTCGGTTCTGGATTTGAAAACAATTTATTACAGAAGGTATGATAATATTCACCCCATTTATACAAACTATCTACTCACTTGTCGGCAGAAAATACGAAGATTTCTCCTTAAGGCCAAGTTTCCTAACATCGACAACCTGGACGCCATCTTGAAATACATCCACGTGGAGCTAGTTATGCGCCTGCTTACATACAAAAACCCGCTGATTTGTTTCGCTTCTGGAAGATTTCATGGACATGCGAAAGTAGATTTCGGCAACTAAATTTCGAATTTTACAAAAATGAGCAACATATACATCCAGGAGCCCCCTACAAATGGAAAGGTGAGAAATAAGTGTAATAGCGTTGAAGAGTATTAAAATTGATGTAGATGAGGCTGTTGTTGTAAAGGTATGGCGCGCGGATTTGAACATTTCAAGACAACAACAAACTGTCAGAATATTAGATCTTTTAGAATTATCGTTGTCTCGCAACAGGTGATTCGAGTAACTAATTTGTATCAACAAAGTTGGTAATTAATTGTATGATTTAGCCTAAAAGTAATAAACACCCAGGAAAAACCATAAAAACAGGGCCACTTTTTTTACATCACTCTGATCAAATTTGCAGTTCTCTCCACTGGCCTATCGTACATTACGACTCAAAGGTTGTTATGAGAATTGAATATGATTTCATCTGTTTGCAATCTCCCATTGCTTGTCACCTGATCATAATTTTTTTATTGCAGTATGTTTTTTTTTATGTACTATATCAGCTTTGGGAACTATATGCCACTCACACTACAAAAGGAAGTGATTAATATGATGTGAAGTAGAAAAGAAATCTTTTCGTAGTGTTTCAGGGTGTTTAGTCCCTAATTGTTGTCTTGTGGAAAAGTAATATAGACTACAATGGCAAAAAAAATTGTAGATGATTTTTTACATAATCATTAATCCAAACTCTATTTGATAAACATTTTAAATAGTTTTCTGTAAAATGATTTAAAATTTTGTCAATTAACTAAGCTTAGACAGTGGGTTAATTTAAAATGATTAAAAAAATAATTCACAACCACAGGCTTTTCTCACTTATTTACATTAGGTTCTTCTTATTACTTCATCTGGAGAAATTGAGATTGAGTTGTGGTCAAAAGAAGCTCCTAAAACCTGCAGGAATTTTGTTCAGCTTTGTTTGGAGGGATATTATGATGACACCATTTTCCACAGAATTATCAAAGGTAAATGTTAGATTTAGTGAGGTTCACAAAATATGATGTGCTCCATATCTACACAAGGTTCTCATAATGTAGAAGTCAGGAACTGGGTGTATGCATTAGTATCAGGTTGCAAAAGTATGATAATTTTATACCTGCTCCAGCCCACTTTCAGAATTGGTCATAGAGGAGCTTGCTTCATGTTTTTTACTTGCTTGTCTGACAATTGTTGACTGTGTTATATTAGCCAAAAGTCCAGAAACAGTGAAGACAAGGTCAAGATGACAGTTTTTGTATTCAGAAGCTTTAACCTCAAATACAATCCAAATATGGAAAAATGGTCATGTGACAACATGTACAGGAAAACCCAAATGGAAAGATCTAGCATTGATAAACTCATCTAAGTTGTCATTGAAGTAGTCTTAGTTTTTGGGGATCTCACCATAGTTGTTGGCAAACTTGCCAAAGTTGTCAGTAAACTCATTCAAGTTGTTGACAAAGTTATCTATAGTAAGTTGTCGCTGAACACATTCAAGTTGTTGGCATACTAATACAAGTCCTTGGCAAACTTATCCAAGTTCTTGGCAAACTTATCCAAGTTCTTGGCAAACTTATCCAAGTTCTTGGTAAACTTATCCAAGTTCTTGGAAAACTTATCTAAGTTGTCAATAAACTCACCTACATCTTTCTTGCAGGTTTCTGTGTTCAGGGAGGAGACCCAACAGGAACAGGGATGGGTATGTTATAGGCTAATTGGCCAGGCGATAAATATGGTCTTTTACTTGGTTGATTAATAATATTTAAAATAAACATTTGATTCAATGTGGTGTTTCATGTCTTCTCAGATACCTGTAAAAAAGTTGGACTTTTCTTCTTTTTTAATTTCTTGTTCTTGTTTCAGGGGGAGAATCTATCTATGGAAAACCTTTTAAGGTAATTATTTAACTTAATTTTGGTTGATGTCATCCATTTTTGCAGATATAGTAAGATTTTGAGACTGGTATTTAACATTTTTCAGTAGCTTGTTTTAAGTTAACCGTTTGCTTTCTTAGGATGAATTTCATCAAAGGCTTCGTTTTGTACGCAGAGGGCTGGTTGCAATGGCTAATGCTGGACCCAATGATAATCAAAGCCAATTCTTTTTCACTCTTGGAGCAACACAAGAATTAAATGGCAAGCACACCATCTTTGGCAAGGTAAAAATGCAGAAAAAAGACTTCTGCTGGGGGTGATGTAATTACTGGTAATGACCTATTTTCCCACAAAGAAAAAAAACAACAAAAAAAAGACAGACAGTTGCAAATCTTTATCAAGGTTAAGATATTCAGTTAAGTACTGAAAAACCAAAACCAATTATTATAGTAATTTTAACAGTTTGTCAGAACAAAGGTTTTTGGCTATAGTGAGAAAGGTTATCAATTTGAAAACAAAGAACAAATTTAAAGTGCCTGTGACAGTCTTAAATGGTAATCTGGGTATCTGGTAATCAATGTATTTGGTAATCAATGTATTTAAAGAGTTGAAATAGAAAAATAAACTCATTAAACATACTAAGCCTTGTCCTTCGAGTAATGTTTTCTCAGATTCTCTGAAATCCTGAGGTCAAGGAACCGTGACCCAACAACTACCCATAATGCCTTTTGGTTTATCACATGCACTTTTGTGCCTTTTTTCCAACAACCTTTCTCAAAACAGCTGTATATTACTTTGAGCCAATGACAACTCAAACTAAAAGCAAGGGAATTGTTTGCAGGTTTCAGTAACTGTACTACTGAATTTCATAGTTTCCTATGCCAATCCCAGAGAAATGTTAAACAAGCCAAATGCAATCCAGGGTTAGGTTGAATTTTAAATTGACAGTTGCTCTTAAACTCCAAATGAGACTTCTTAAGGGAATTCTGCAAGTGGTATGAGCAGGACTCAAACCCAGGACCTCTGGATTTTATGGAGTAAATTGTCACCACTCAGGGTTGCTTCCTGCACTAACATTTGTAACTGTTACTCGTTTTTAATTTGTATACATGTTTGTATGTATCTAGTACAAATGGTATTTATGGCAGTCTAGATTTATCCTTGCAGAGGGCTGTGTTTGATGCAATGGTCTTTTGATTGAGCACTCTAAACCTTGAAAAAAAATGATCTCAATGATAAATCAGCACAAAGAGCAATATCACAATGCATGAAGCCATGCAGTGAGAGGCCAGTATAGCAGAAAGGAAAACCATAGCTGCATATCATGTTTTACTAAAACAAATCTGGATAAAGTCTATGACTTCTGTTTATAGGTTGCAGGAGACACCATTTACAACATGATCAAGATGGAAGACTGTGAGGTCAACAGTGATGACAGACCTCTTTTCCCCCCTAAAATAAAGAAAACAGAGGTTTGATGAATTGTTCAGTTTATACTTCCTTTAAGTATCCATCGGTGAAATAATTCTGTAACCATTGTTGTCCCTTATAAAGTTATCTCACTTTACAGATCTTACTTTAGGTAAAATTATTTTTTGGTCAGTGAGGTATCCTAATATCTTGTGAGGGAAAAATAACTATTGTAAATAGTGGATTATTGATGGAAATAATGTCATATTGTATTTGATTCAGTAACTACTACTTTATATAGATATTAATTTCTAATTAGGAAAATGATAATTCATTTTTTTCAGGTTTTATATAATCCTTTTGATGACATAGTTCCAAGACAAATAAAAGAAGAAGTACAAACAAAACCTGAAGAAAGAAAAAAGAAAAAAGTAAAAGGGACAAAGTAGGTGCCAATACAGCATCTTCTCATGTTCTTCTTTTTTTTGTAAAAATATATTTTGTTTTCTTTTGATCACTTCAGCATAGATCAAACTTGTAGAATGAACCCAATTTTTTTAATCAGTTGGTATTCATCTCTTACTTCTGATTGCCTTAGATAATTAGCAAGAAAGATTGAGAACTGATTAAAAAAGATCTCTTAGGTACTTTAATTAGCAGTATTATCTGATATTTCATAGCCATAGTTTTTGTTCATTTCATATTTGTTTGCTTTGTAGAAACTTTAGCCTATTGTCATTTGGCGAAGAAGCAGAAGAAGATGAATCAACAGTAGCTTCTGTTTCAAAGGTAAGATTATTATTAATTAACCCTTTACTCCCTTAAGTGACCAAGACAGAATTTCTCCTTACAATATCAGTACAATATCAAGCAGACAAGTAATGAGAATAGGAGAATAGAGAAAAACATAATAAGGGGATTATTAGTTGATCCACTACTAAATTCTCCAAATGAATATCATAAGAACTGTATTGCAGACAGTAAGGAGAATTACTAATGAGATCTTGGCAGTGAAAGGGTTAACTTGACTTAACCCTTTACACCCTAACATCAATATCCATATTCTCCATACATTTATATCTGATTAATTAGTTTGCTTGCTCCAAACTTGATAATTTTTACAACAAAATTGATTTCCATTTTTTTTTTTTTTTTTGTGATTTCAGACATTAAAGATGAAAAGCAGTCATGATTTGTTGAATGATCCAAAACTGAGCAAACAACCCGCTGTTGAAAATATTTCTTCAGTGAAGGTAACATAGATGTCTGTCCACAATTGTCTTGCAATTTTGGAGCTGAATTGATAATTGACACCTAGAAGTGTCCAAAATGCTCCAAAGTTCTTGTTGTGGAGAGGGGCTGATGCTTGAAACATCAACTTCAGAAACTCTTTGCAGTGGCCAATTTACATTTATGTATCAACTGAGTTGATAAATATATCTTATTAGATATTTTGTTGTGTAGTATTGCTGAGTATTTTTACGAATTGCACCATATTTTGATGAGCTCATAGGGCGATTCAAAACAAACAAGGAGTACAAATACTCAGGGATACTACACAACAAAACATTTTATAAGTGATTTATTATCCAACATGGCCAAATTGGTATTTCAGTGCGGACAAATTTTGTTGATATTTCTGGAGTACAAATATCACGCAATATTTGTACTCGTCTTGCGCATTATTTGAACTCTACGAAACACATTTGGATAATAAAGCCAAGTTATCTTGTATTACACCCACTGACATAGCACCACAGTTTCTTTAGATTGTCATGTCTAAAATGCTTCACCTACCACACACAACTCACACCCAGGAGGTTCTTCTCTCTTATTACTTGTTATGAAATTCACTGTTTTTTTCCTGGTTTGTGTTTCTTGAATTATGGGTGACTCTGATTTTTGTAATGGAAATTAGAACAATTTTTTAAAGGATGCAAGAGTGATTTTTGAAATTTAAGATAGAGAACCTTACCCTACTAACTGATTCTAGAAATCCACTTTATGAACAAGCTTCCTGACTTTTATTTGTTTAGAAAAAGGAGAATTCCAAGACTAAAGGATCAGATGATGTCAGTGATGAAGAAGTATGTGTT